>NC_140014.1:43654031-43749031 GCF_964263955.1 Coregonus lavaretus
GGCTGTCACCTAACAGGACCAGGGGGAACCAGGGGGAGGGGAACCTGGCTGTCACCTAACAGGACCAGGGGGAACCAGGGGGAGGGGAACCTGGCTGTCACCTAACAGGACCAGGGGGAACCAGGGGGAGGGGAACCTGGCTGTCACCTAACAGGACCAGGGGGAACCAGGGGGAGGGGAACCTGGCTGTCACCTAACAGGACCAGGGGGAACCAGGGGGAGGGGAACCTGGCTGTCACCTAACAGGACCAGAGGGAACCAGGGGGAGGGGAACCTGGCTGTCACCTAACAGGACCAGAGGGAACCAGGGGGAGGGGAACCTGGCTGTCACCTAACAGGACCAGGGGGAACCAGGGGGAGGGGAACCTGGCTGTCACCTAACAGGACCAGGGGGAACCAGGGGGAGGGGAACCTGGCTGTCACCTAACAGGACCAAGGGGAGGGGAACCTGGCTGTCACCTAACAGGACCAGAGGGAACCAGGGGGAGGGGAACCCGGCTGTCACCTAACAGGACCAGGGGGAACCAGGGGGAGGGGAACCCGGCTGTCACCTAACAGGACCAGGGGGAGGGGAACACTGGAGGCTTAACCAGCCTCATCCAGTCCACAGGGAGGGAGAGATGGATCTGAAAGGCTACTCCCAGTCCCACTCCAAGCAGCCTCATCCAGTCCACAGGGAGGGAGAGATGGATCTGAAAGGCTACTCCCAGTCCCACTCCAAGCAGCCTCATCCAGTCCACAGGGAGGGAGAGATGGATCTGAAAGGCTACTCCCAGTCCCACTCCAAGCAGCCTCATCCAGTCCACAGGGAGGGAGAGATGGATCTGAAAGGCTACTCCCAGTCCCACTCCAAGCAGCCTCATCCAGTCCACAGGGAGGGAGAGATGGATCTGAAAGGCTACTCCCAGTCCCACTCCAACCAGCCTCATCCAGTCCACAGGGAGGGAGAGATGGATCTGAAAGGCTACTCCCAGTCCCACTCCAAGCAGCCTCATCCAGTCCACAGGGAGGGAGAGATGGATCTGAAAGGCTACTCCCAGTCCCACTCCAAGCAGCCTCATCCAGTCCACAGGGAGGGAGAGATGGATCTGAAAGGCTACTCCCAGTCCCACTCCAAGCAGAGTAGGGTGAAGTTGCCCTTAGACACCGATCTTGGGTCAGTTTAGCATTTTCAATAATGGTTAAGGTTAGCATTGGGGTAGGGGAAGCTGATCCCAGATCTGTTGTCCGTACATAGGGGAAACTTCATACATTGCCAGTCGAAGCAGCAGACCGTGCTTCCTTATCTAACCTAATCTCTACCTGACACAGTGAGTCAGTCAGGGGGTTATAATGAAGAGATTAACCCCCACAGGGCCTCATTTCCTGCTCTAGGAACCAGGCATTATCCCATCAGGGGACAGACAGACGATCAGGTGCTCTAAAGAGGTTACATTACAAACATTAGGTTAGGGTATAAGCTACGTGCTAACTCAAAGATAGGCACTGTATATTTACACAAAGTAGCCTTCGGAAAGTATACAGACCTCTAGACTTTTTCCACATTTTGTTACGTTCCAGCCTTATTCTAAAATGGATTGAATAAATAAGAATACTCAGCAATCTACACACAACATCCCACAGCGACAAAGCAAAAACAGGTTTTTATACATTTTTGCAAATGTATACTACCGGTCAAAAGTTTTAGAACACCTACTAATTCAAGGGTTTTTCTTTATTTTTTACATTGTAGAATAATAGTGAAGACATCAAAACTATTAAATAACACATATGGAATCATGTAGTAACCAAAAATGTGTTAAACAAATCAAACTATATTTTATATTTGAGATTCTTCAAATAGCCACCCTTTTGCCTTGATGACAGCTTTGCACACTCTTATTTTAATTTTTTTGTCATTTAGCAGACGCTCTTATCCAGAGCGACTTACAGGAGCAATTAGGGTTAAATGCCTTGCTCAAGGGCACAGACAGATTTTTCACCTAGTCGGCTCAGGGATTAGAACCAGTGACCTTTCGGTTACTGGCACAAAGCTCTTAACCACTAAGCTACCTGCCGCCCTCTTGGTATGGGGTCTGTTTGTGTTTGTGAACAGAACAGGTGTTCTAAAACTTTTGACCAGTAGTGTATATAAAAAAATATTTTAAAAAAGTCTTTACATAAGTACTCAGACCTACACCCAAAAATCTAAATTTCTCAGATTCTTCCCAGACCTCAAAAGTGATCTCCTGATGTGGTTTAAGCATTGTTGTGAACTTGTAACATTACATTTTGTTTTGTTTGATTTTGAGAGCGAAAACCTGTAAAAAAAAAAAATGGAAACCTGTAAAAATAACGTTGAAACATAATTTAAAAGATAATGTGGGCTATTTACTTCATTTTTGTTTTTATAAAATACATAATTTGAAGAACAAACATCATTGTGGCAATTCATATCTTGCAGTAAAACTGTACTTAAGAGTTTAATCTCAAGAGAAGACGGGTTAAATGTTAAAGGTTTATTTTCTCTTACATAGAAAATAGTCCTGATCAAATAGGGCTAGTCCTAGACGATATCCAAAACTACTAACACACTGAATTCATACACTTCAATCATTTAAAATTGTAAAGTCACGTCTTTCTACACAATACAACTAATTTTTCCCCAATCTGGGAGGTAAACTCGATAAAGTATTCAATAATTTCACTGTGTATTTCAGATGCAATCAAGGCATCAGGGCACCAAAACAGAGCTGCTTCGGCAAGCCCCCCAGGACGGCTACTCTTTCCATTTGGGTGGCTACTCTATGTACTTGTGGAAAACACCGGAGAGGAAGGGAGAGTGTAGTGTGAGGGAGTTAATTGAAGAGTAGGGAAGGTTTCATGCAGTGTTTTCTCCTTACTGCCACAATCACATGCAGATCATTATGCATGTATAGTCCTTCTTCCTTCTTCCCGAGGTATTGCGATACTACTCGGTATTGCGATACTACTCGGTATTGCGATACTACTCGGTATCGTGATACTTGGCCTGGTATCGTATTGTTAGTAAACTATTGGTATGGTGACAACACACACACACACAACCAAGCGCCATGTTAAAACTGATAGCTAGCTAACAGTACAATACCCTCACTTGGTAGGCTGTGGGGAAGGATAGTGATGCTTGGTAGGCTGTGGGGAAGGATAGTGATGCTTGGTAGGCTGTGGGGAAGGATAGTGATGCTTGGTAGGCTGTGGGGAAGGATAGTGATGCTTGGTAGGCTGTGGGGAAGGATAGTGATGCTTGGTAGGCTGTGGGGAAGGATAGTGATGCTTGGTAGGCTGTGGGGAAGGATAGTGATGCCATACAGCATGATACTATGGTGCTCGTCTCATTGCCTTCACTCGGCTCATTCTATCAGAGCACAGACCCATTAAAACCCTGATCTGACTGCAGACACGACAGTTCACATTTCCAACCGCAGGAAACAGACCCATTTAATAAAAAGATCTGACTGCAGACAGGACAGTCCACATCTCCAACTGCAGGAAACAAGAAGGCCAGATCTGTTTACCAGGCCGGGGGACTGAATGTTTGGAGTGATCACAATCACATGGAACACGAAGTGAAGTGGATTTACAACCGGTAACAGAATTGCGATAACGGAATTTCATCATGGGGCCGTGCTCTGTCCCGGACCAAATCTGAACCAATCAAAGTCGTCTATGTTTCACAAGTTTGGACATCAAAGTACAGCACAGTAGAGTTCAGCAGAGTTCAGTACACCATAGAACAGTATAGTTCAGTAAAATACAGCATAGAACAGTAGAGTTCAGTACAGCATAGAACAGTAGAGTTCAGTAAAATACAGCATAGAACAGTAGAGTTCAGTACAGCATAGAACAGTAGAGTTCAGTAAAATACAGCATAGAACAGTATAGTTCAGTACAGCACAGAACAGTAGAGTTCAGTACAGCATAGAACAGTAGAGTTCAGTACAGCATAGAACAGTAGAGTTCAGTAAAATACAGCACAGAACCATAGAGTTCAGTACAGCATAGAACAGTAGAGTTCAGTAAAATACAGCATAGAACAGTAGAGTTCAGTAAAATACAGCATAGAACAGTAGAGCTCAGTAAAATACAGCATAGAACAGTAGAGTTCAGTACAGCATAGAACAGTAGAGTTCAGTAAAATACAGCATAGAACAGTAGAGTTCAGTAAAATACAGCATAGAACAGTAGAGTTAAGTAAAATACAGCATAGAACAGTAGAGTTCAGTAAAATACAGCATAGAACAGTAGAGCTCAGTACAGCATAGAACAGCAGAGTTCAGTAAAATACAGCATAGAACAGTAGAGTTCAGTACAGCATAGAACCATAGAGTTCAGTAAAATACAGCATAGAACCATAGAGTTCAGTAAAATACAGCATAGAACAGTAGAGTTCAGTACAGCATAGAACAGTAGAGTTCAGTACAGCATAGAACAGTAGAGTTCAGTAAAATACAGCACAGAACCATAGAGTTCAGTACAGCATAGAACAGTAGAGTTCAGTAAAATACAGCATAGAACAGTAGAGTTCAGTAAAATACAGCATAGAACCATAGAGTTCAGTACAGCATAGAACAGCAGAGTTCAGTAAAATACAGCATAGAACAGTAGAGTTCAGTACAGCATAGAACAGTAGAGTTCAGTAAAATACAGCATAGAACCATAGAGTTCAGTAAAATACAGCATAGAACAGTAGAGTTCAGTACAGCATAGAACAGTAGAGTTCAGTACAGCATAGAACAGTAGAGTTCAGTAAAATACAGCATAGAACAGTAGAGTTCAGTACAGCATAGAACAGTAGAGTTCAGTAAAATACAGCATAGAACAGTAGAGTTCAGTACAGCATAGAACAGTAGAGTTCAGTACAGCATAGAACCATAGAGTTCAGTAAAATACAGCATAGAACAGCAGAGTTCAGTAAAATACAGCATAGAACAGTAGAGTTCAGTAAAATACAGCATAGAACAGTAGAGTTCAGTAAAATACAGCATAGAACCATAGAGTTCAGTACAGCATAGAACAGTAGAGTTCAGTAAAATACAGCATAGAACAGCAGAGTTCAGTACAGCATAGAACAGCAGAGTTCAGTAAAATACAGCATAGAACAGTAGAGTTCAGTAAAATACAGCATAGAACAGTAGAGTGCAGTAAAATACAGCATAGAACAGTAGAGTGCAGTAAAATACAGCATAGAACAGTAGAGTTCAGTACAGCATAGAACAGTAGAGTTCAGTAAAATACAGCATAGAACCATAGAGTTCAGTAAAATACAGCATAGAACAGTAGAGTTCAGTAAAATACAGCATAGAACAGTAGAGTTCAGTAAAATACAGCATAGAACAGCAGAGTGCAGTAAAATACAGCATAGAACAGTAGAGTTCAGTAAAATACAGCATAGAACAGTAGAGTGCAGTACAGCATAGAACAGTAGAGTTCAGTAAAATACAGCATAGAACCATAGAGTTCAGTAAAATACAGCATAGAACAGTAGAGTTCAGTACAGCATAGAACAGCAGAGTTCAGTAAAATACAGCATAGAACAGTAGAGTGCAGTACAGCATAGAACAGTAGAGTTCAGTAAAATACAGCATAGAACCATAGAGTTCAGTAAAATACAGCATAGAACAGTAGAGTTCAGTACAGCATAGAACAGCAGAGTTCAGTAAAATACAGCATAGAACCATAGAGTTCAGTAAAATACAGCATAGAACAGTAGAGCTCAGTACAGCATAGAACAGTAGAGTTCAGTACAGCATAGAACAGCAGAGTTCAGTAAAATACAGCATAGAACCATAGAGTTCAGTAAAATACAGCATAGAACAGTAGAGTTCAGTACAGCATAGAACAGTAGAGTTCAGTAAAATACAGCATAGAACCATAGAGTTCAGTAAAATACAGCATAGAACAGTAGAGTTCAGTAAAATACAGCATAGAACAGTAGAGTTCAGTAAAATACAGCATAGAACAGTAGAGTTCAGTAAAATACAGCATAGAACAGTAGAGTTCAGTACAGTAGAGTCAAATAGAGTATAGTTCAGTACATTATACTCTACCCCACTATTTTACAGTACAGCACAGAACTGGCCTGAACTCTACTTTTCTTTACTGTGCTCTACTGTACTGTAATGTACTGTTCTGTCCAAACTTGTGAAACATTGATTGGTTCAGATTTCAAATCTGAACCAATCATGGTATGTTTGGGCCAAATGAAGGCCAGTTCAGACATTTGTGGACGTTGAAATCTGGGCTGGTCTGGACCAAAAAACAATGTCTGTGGACGTTGAAATCAAGGCAATGGCGGATTGAGCAAATTGTAACTACCTTTCAACTTCTGTGGACGTCCGGTGTCGTTCAGTGCTCAGTGGGTGAGGATGCTGGTTACAGTAGCAGTTGCCCCACTGTGGTTTGTGACTATATGATTTCCCATTGTAGCCAATTCAATTGCCGAAATTCCGTTGCTGATTTTTTGGAAATTCTGTTACCAATTTGGTAAACAGAACTTCGAGTTTTAATGCCTTAATAATTCATAAACTAAATTGATCATTAAAAACGAACTAAATTATAGGTCTACCTTTACTTGTTACTTCTGTGCACTTTCATTATCCTCCCTCCTCATGAGGGAGGGAAATGAGAACATATCTTACAGATATTCCGGTTTTTGGTAATGGAACTTCAAGGCACAATGCAATGTTTCTTAAACTTACAGAAGGCAGAAAAAATTATCCTAAACTAAATATACGTTTTGATATTAGTTGGCAGGGGTCTTTACCTCAACATTGTGTTTTGATGTATTTCTAATCCATTCAATACTTTTTCTGGTAGATGTTTTCTAAGAAGCCTTTTCCATCTGTTTGACCAGAAATCAAAGCCTTCGCTTATTCCTAATTTTTAGAATGGAAAATGTTATATGGAAATGACCATCTCTGAATAGCATTGGGGTGTAAAGGCTTGTCCCACAACAGAACACCAGCGGGACAGATCTGTTTCCCAGGCTAGGGACTGAATGATTGGAGTGAACATAATCAGAACAGCAGAACACCAGCGGGACAGATCTGTTTCCCAGGCCAGGGACTGAATGATTGGAGTGAACACAATCAGAACAACAGAACACCAGCGGGACAGATCTGTTTACCAGGCTAGGGACTGAATGATTGGAGTGAACACAATCAGAACAACAGAACACCAGCGGGACAGATCTGTTTACCAGGCCAGGGACTGAATGATTGGAGTGAACACAATCAGAACAACAGAACACCAGCGGGACAGATCTGTTTACCAGGCCAGGGACTGAATGATTGGAGTGAACACAATCAGAACAACAGAACACCAGCGGGACAGATCTGTTTACCAGGCCAGGGACTGAATGATTGGATTGGCCAGCGGGACAGATCTGTTTACCAGGCCAGGGACTGAATGATTGGAGTGAACACAATCAGAACAGTAGAACACCAGCGGGACAGATCCCACTGCTGCGCTATTACCTGGTTATCAGACTGGAGAGATGGAGTGATCAAATCAAACATCTCTATCAAACAACATCTCTGAATGCACAGTCATAGTACAGCCAGCTTATCTGTGTCGGTCTATCCGTGTCTGTCTATCCGTGTCGGTCTCTCCGTGTCGGTCTCTCCGTGTCGGTCTCTCCGTGTCGGTCTCTCCGTGTCGGTCTCTCCGTGTCGGTCTATCCGTGTCGGTCTCTCCGTGTCGGTCTCTCCGTGTCGGTCTCTCCGTGTCGGTCTCTCCGTGTCGGTCTATCCGTGTCGGTCTCTCCGTGTCGGTCTCTCCGTGTCGGTCTCTCCGTGTCGGTCTATCCGTGTCGGTCTCTCCGTGTCGGTCTCTCCGTGTCGGTCTCTCCGTGTCGGTCTCTCCGTGTCGGTCTCTCCGTGTCGGTCTCTCCGTGTCGGTCTATCCGTGTCTGTCTATCCGTGTCGGTCTCTCCGTGTCGGTCTATCCGTGTCGGTCTATCCGTGTCGGTCTCTCCGTGTCGGTCTATCCGTGTCTGTCGGTCTACGGGTACTGTGTCACTGATCAGTCAGTCACATGGATGGATGGTTGCTAGGTGAGGAGAAGGCCTCCAGAGAGCCAACACAAAATACTCCAACCTTGCGACCGACCTAGCAGCAGTTAAGGGCTCTATTCAATCCGTATAGCTGAAGCGTTTCAGATTTCGTGATAGAAATGTAACGGTAAGTTCCGATTTAGCCAACATATGCAGTGTTTACAGTGAGTGCCATCTCCGCCAACGTGGCAACATTTCCTTTCAATTTCAAATTGGGCTTTAGCGCTGAATTTCCACTGCACACAGACAGACTGAGTCCCAAATGGTATTCTGCTCCTCTGGCATAGCCAAGGGCTTTGATTCAAAGCATTTTCACAGTCATCCTCCGGAGGATGAAAAGATAGGAGCTCAATACATGCTCAAAGACAACGAAATCAAGTTTGTCGTTGCTCTGAAAAAGCCCAGCCAAAAAGGGAGAGCCAGGAGAGCGAGCAGAGGGCCTCATTGCTGCTAACGAAAGCCATCATATTGACCAACAAAAAACCCTGGATGTTTTCAGCAGCACAATCAATAGGAGTTAGGTGGGGAGGGAGTACTAATTAAAACAGACATTTACGGTGGTCATTTCCTTCCCCTAATGGCAACACACAAACCAATCAATAGCCCATGTTGGTTTTCTACATTTACATTGTAGTCATTTAGCAGACGCTCTTATCCAGAGCGACTTACAGTTTTATAGTGAGTGCATACATTTTCATACTGGCCCCCCGTGGGAATCGAACCCACAACCCTGGCATTGCAAACGCCATGCTCTACCAACTGAGCTACATGGGACAGTGGGCAATCAAACTGCATTCACAGAAAACAAGCTTCAATTGATCTGTTGGAGCGATTGTTGAATCACTTCATTTAAGTGAAGAATAGGGAAAAGCCATGGCGGTTTCTAGAAAGACTTTTGGTGAATGTTGACTGTTTTTCAGATAGCCTACAACACCATCACATAACCTAATCTCTGTGGGAAATGTTTCCAGGAAGGAGGGGGAAGTGAGTGAGACAGGAGGTGGGATAGTGGCTGTGTGTGTCAGTCTGATCACATTCCTCACTATTGTATTTGACGGGAATACCACAGAGAATCTCAACAAGGACAGATTTGTATCATTCTTCAGAACAGGGGCTGATGGGATTGCGACACAAAATCTGACTATGACTAAATGTGAGATTACGCGCATGTCGGCAAAGTGTTGAGTTTCACTCCCTGCCCGCCGAGAAGGGTCTGACTGTGACCCGCATCCTGGCCAAGACCAGGGAAGAAGCACCCAGGGAAACCCTGCCAACTCTTCTATTGGCTCTTGGCTACTTCCTGGTAGCATTTTAGCTAAGCCTAAGGCTAACCCTTTTCCTAACCTTCATTTCATTCTCCTAACCTGCCACGTTAGTTATCCTAACCTGCTTGAACAAGTAGCCAGGAGCCAATAGAAGAGGGGATGGGTTTTCCCTGTGCGGTTCTTCCCTGGTCTTGCCCAGAGGACGCGGGTTGCAGTCGGACCATATTGTGCCCGCCCGGGCCAACTCTACTTGGCTTCGAGGCAAGTGTATGTCAGCTAATCGGGTGTTGGAAAATCAACTCCGACATTGTTAGTGATGGGAAACCGAGGCTTTCTGAATGCCTTTGGGGCATTCACCAAATTGTGCGGGAAAATGGTTCATTACTCTGAGCTTTTAACACAATGCACATTAGTGACATCTGCAGGTCAGCCATGAAAAGCAGAGTTTGAGATTCATTTATTCGTTTTTTTCCACAATATTCATAAAATCTCCGGGGGGCAGCAGCTAGTCGCCTGTCTTAATAGCTTGCTATCAGTTACCATACAGGTTGGCACCATCCATTATGCTTCTATTTTTTGCTTTGAATCCCTTGTTTTTGCTGTCAAAAACAGAATCTATGGCATTATGGCAGGTAGCTTAGTGGGTAAGAGCGTTGTGCCAGTAACCGAAAGGTCGCTGGTTCTAATCCCCGAGCCGACTAGGTGAAAAATCTGTCGATCTGCCCTTGAGCAAGGCACTTAACCCTAATTGCTCCTGTAAGTCGCTCTGGATAAGAGCGTCTGCTAAATGACTAAAAAAAAAAAAAAAAAAAAAAAATAATTATTTAGGATGCTTAAGACAGAAGCTTATACTTTACTAAAATGAATTGTTTTAACAACAATGTGCTGAAAGTGTGGTTTGACTTAAAACGATTTTCTAAATAACATGCCTACGCCGGGATTCGAGCCCATTCCCTGTTGTCTGAGTGTTGTCATCCCCGACGCTACCTGCTGAACTTCCGTTCCGGTGATGTTACTTGAAACATTCCTAACTACATTGTCAGTAAGGTGGCCAGTAACGTTAGAGGTCAGTGTTTGAAAGCAGAACACCAACCATTGCCGTGAAACTACTTCAACCCGGTTAACTAACAGGTTATCTACTTTAGGTAGCTTTCTAATTGTCTAATCGAGATAACCTAACTGGTTAACGTTAGTCAAGAATCCTTTGGGACTAACCTTAGCTACGCAGAGATAGTGAGGCTTCAGGCCATATTTTATATATATATATATTTCACTTTAAAACTACCTCTAGCTAGTTATCATAAAATCGAGTGATAACTAACGTTGTGTATTCACATCATTTGACTAGCTAGTTACTCTCGAGCTATTCAGGACAGTAGCCAGCTAGCTAGTAAAGTTTTCTAACGACGTCGTTAAAGGCGATAACGTTAGTTAGCTCCGTCCTTACCGCTAGCTAGCTAACGTTAACGTTACCTGGCTAGCTAATTAACGCTTATCGCTAGTTAGCCAACGTTAGCTAGCTAGCTTCTATAGTCGTCATAACACTTCCACAGCCGTTAAATTGGGCTTATTCGCTGGTAAACTAATATTAATATATAGTTCGCTGACTGCTAGTTAATAGTATAACTTACCAGTTTGAGCTAACCTTTGCGTGTAGCTTATTCGGTTCAATAAATGTAGCCGCAGCTAGTTACCAAGTTAGCATTTGCTGGATAGCTAGCTAGCGTTGCGAGCAATGAACCCCAGCCAAAACAAACATTTTTCTAGTAAGCGCACCAACTAACGTTAATTAGCTATCATTTCAAAATACCTAACTTGACTCCTTACCTGTGATCAGGGCCCCGATCCAAAAGTCAGTAAAAATCAATCACCAATCTCTCGAACCTGGACGATTGAATTGAAATTCCAGAGAGGTGTTGAGAATGAACTCTCCTGCTGCAGGTCACTAGCCGTTCAGTTTCACCTGCCAGTCCACTAGCTGGTTCAACCAAACCTCGCCCATAGCAACGGACCGCCCCTGTCCTAATCCATTGGCTAATGTCTGCAAGTTTACAGTGAAATTCAAGGTGTTCGATTGGCAAAAATAAGTGATAGACAGATGAACGGGGCGGGACTTACAACCGGTTACTTTTGTGGTGTACTGTGTGCACTTTGAAAATACACCATCTATCAAAATGTGTATCCAATAACATTTTTGATAGAATAGAGCTCATCTGCGTAGACCTACTCATGATGGCCAGGTGGGTCCTTAATCTGTATAGACACACTCATGATGGCCAGGTGGGTCCTTAATCTGCATAGACCTACTCATGATGGCCAGGTAGGTCCTTAATCTGTATAGACCTACTCATGATGGTCAGGTGGGTCCTTAACCTGCATAGACCTACTCATGATGGCCAGGTTGGTCCTTAATCTGCATAGACCTACTCATGATGGCCAGGTGGGTCCTTAATCTGTATAGACCTACTCATGATGGCCAGGTGGGTCCTTAATCTGTATAGACACACTCATGATGGCCAGGTGGGTCCTTAATCTGCATAGACCTACTCATGATAGCCAGGTAGGTCCTTAATCTGTATAGACCTACTCATGATGGCCAGGTGGGTCCTTAACCTGCATAGACCTACTCATGATGGCCAGGTGGTTCCTTAATCTGTATAGACCTACTCATGATGGCCAGGTTGGTCCTTAACCTGCATAGACCTACTCATGATGGCCAGGTGGGTCCTTAATCTGTATAGACCCACTCATGATGGCCAGGTGGGTCCTTAATCTGCATAGACCTACTCATGATGGCCAGGTGGGTCCTTAATCTGTATAGACCTACTCATGATGGTCAGGTGGGTCCTTAACCTGCATAGACCTACTCATGATGGTCAGGTTGGTCTTTAACCTGCGTAGACCTACTCATGATGGCCAGGTGGGTCCTTAATCTGTATAGACCTACTCATGATGGCCAGGTGGGTCCTTAACCTGTGTAGACCTACTCATGATGGCCAGGTGGGTCCTTAAGGTCCTTAATCTGTATAGACCTACTCATGATGGCCAGGTGGGTCCTTAATCTGTATAGACCTACTCATGATGGCCAGGTGGGTCCTTAATCAGTATAGACCTACTCATGATGGCCAGGTGGGTCCTTAATCAGTATAGACCTACTCATGATGGCCAGGTGGGTCCTTAAGGTCCTTAGCCTGCATAGACCTACTCATGATGGCCAGGTTGGTCCTTAATCTGCAAAGACCTACTCATGATGGCCAGGTGGGTCCTTAATCTGTATAGACCTACTCATGATGGCCAGGTGGGTCCTTAATCTGTATAGACACACTCATGATGGCCAGGTGGGTCCTTAATCTGCATAGACCTACTCATGATGGCCAGGTAGGTCCTTAATCTGTATAGACCTACTCATGATGGTCAGGTGGGTCCTTAACCTGCATAGACCTACTCATGATGGTCAGGTGGGTCTTTAACCTGCGTAGACCTACTCATGATGGCCAGGTGGGTCCTTAATCTGTATAGACCTACTCATGATGGCCAGGTGGGTCCTTAACCTGCATAGACCTACTCATGATGGCCAGGTGGGTCCTTAATCTGTATAGACCTACTCATGATGGCCAGGTGGGTCCTTAATCTGTATAGACCTACTCATGATGGCCAGGTGGACCCTTAACCTGCATAGACCTACTCATGATGGTCAGGTGGGTCCTTAAGGTCCTTAATCTGTATAGACCTACTCATGATGGCCAGGTGGGTCCTTAATCTGTATAGACCTACTCATGATGGTCAGGTAGGTCCTTCATCGGCATAGACCTACTCATGATGGCCAGGTAGGTCCTTAGTCTGCATAGACCGACTCATGATGTAGGTCTGTCCATTAATTTGAGAGTGGTTACATTTCTACAGCCATGTTTACCAAAACAGTGGCGGGGAAGTGTTTGTTATTGTTCGAAAAGCATATTGCCCCTTTAAAGGCCAGTGGTTTATCAGCTACATTCCACATATAACTGAGTACTGAGGTTAAAACAGGTTTCGGCTGCAGGCAGGCAGACATGCTGGACTACAGAGCAGGCAGACTTCTGCTATACTTCTTCACAATGTTGTCAAGCCTGTTGTGCGCTAGCACAATTCTTTCTGAACTCTCCTTCACCCTCCTTCCAACCCGTCTGCCTACTCATGGTGAGTGGGAACAGGCGAGAGGATTGGGACAACCATGGTAATTACCAGTTGGAAGGCCTTTGAAGTACATTTTTCCAAGTCATATGTGGTAAATTCCAACTTGGTTACAAACTCAGCAAGACCACACGCTGCATGAAGGCAGATACTGTGTGTGTACCGGCATTCTCTATTAATGAGGTTAACCTGCTCCCTAGTGGTGTTAGGTTGTACTGCAGCCTACAGGTTCTCACGTTCTAAGAAACGACATTAGAATGAATGCTCTCCCTCTTGGACATGTATGGCACTGTATCTCTGTCAATAACTAAAAGTATGATTACGCTAGCTTGGGTACCAGTCTGTTTGTGCCATCATGCCACTCCTTGGCATGACAAGAAGTGACTGAACTTATCGGGGGTGAGGGGTGGGGGGTCTTCCTGCAGGGGCTGAATGAATAGGGGAATAATGATCACTCCTGATAGGCTTACAAAATCAAAATAAAAGTAAGACTGCTAAAACTGAACTGTCAAGAGTGGGAAGAACCAATGTATTATTTGTCCCCTGTAGCTCAGTTGGTAGTGCATGGCGCTTGCAACGCCAGGGTTGTGGGTTCGTTTCCCAAAGGGGGGCCAGTATGAAAATGTATGCACTCACTAACTGTAAGTCGCTCTGGATAAGAGCATCTGCTAAATGACTAAAATGTAAATGCAAGATGGCACAAACTGACTGGTACCTACTAACCAAGATGGCGTAGCAATGTGGTTGTGTATTCTGTTGTGTCCTCGTGTAAATAGCCAGTTTTTTCTATTTTTTCGTATATATTTCTCTATCTCACTTTCCATCCTTTAACTAAATATAGTTTCCTGCAACCCGCCTCACCCAATGTGGAACGGATTCTATTATTTCTTTATTTTTATGAAGAACCTACGGCTGAAACTAGCCAGCTAATTAGCTACTTGCTATTAGCCACCATTAGCGGTCTTCACCACTGTCCGTGGCCTGCACTACCTACCAGCCAGCTCTAGCCTGGACAATTATCGGCCAGTCTGCACAGCGCGCTATCGACCCAGAGCATATCGGATTTTCTGCCGGAATCACTGAATCACTGGACCTTAACACCGGACCATCGCAACTAGCTAGCTGCAACCGAATGGCTGTTGTTGGTTAATCACCACTGTCCCGACGTACCAGTTAGCCTTGAGCTAGCCTCGAGCCAGGCCCATCTCCTGGCTATCTACCTCTCTGTTAACCGGATGGGACCTCCTAGTGTCGACACGAAGCCCAGCCGATCCATCACGACTGGTCTGCCAACGTAATCATCTGATGTGGTTTCAACAGGCTTCCCGTTGCGACGACCACGAAGATCCATCTGCTAGCCCCGGCCCGCTAGCACACGCAATCAACAGCCGTGCCTCCTGCTCGCCTGTGCTTTAGCAGACTACGATCTGCTCCCGGACTCACCTATTGTAAAAAATTAGCCGCCGAAATTGTCGCAACCCCTATTACTACCCTGTTCAACCTCTCTTTCGTATCGTCTGAGATCCCCCTCTTCAAAGGAGGTGACACTCTAGATCCAAACGGTTACAGACCTATATCCATCCTGCCCTGCCTTTCGAAAGTTTTTGAAAGCCAAGTTAACAAACAGATCACCGACCATTTCGAATACCACCGTACCTTCTCCGCTATGCAATCCGGTTTCCGAGCTGGTCATGGGTGCACCTCAGCCACGCTCAAGGTCCTAAATTATATTATAACCGCGATCGATAAAAGACAGTACTGTGCAACCATCTTCATTGACCTGGCCAAGGCTTTCGACTCTGTCAACCACCGCATTCTTATTGGCAGACTAAATAGCCTTGGTTTCTCAAATGACTGCCTCGCCTGGTTCGCCAACTACTTCTCAGATAGAGTTCAATGTGTCAAATTGGAGGGCCTGTTGTCTGGACCTATGGCAGTCTCTATGGGGGTGCCACAGGGTTCAATTCTCAGGCCGACTCTTTTCTCTGTGTATACCAATGACGTCGCTCTTGCTGCTGGTGACTCTAAGATCCACCTCTACGCAGACGACACAATTTTGTATACATCTGGCCCTTCATTGGACACTGTGTTAACAAACCTCCAAATGAGTTTCAATGCCATACAACACTCCTTCTGTAGCCTCCAACTGCTCTTAAACGCTAGTAAAACTAAATGCATGCTCTTCAATCAAACACTGCTTGCACCCGCCCGCCCGACTTGAATCACTATTCTCGGCGGGTCTGACTTAGAATATGTGGACAACTACAAATACCTAGGTGTCTGGTTAGACTGTAAACTCTCCATCCAGACTCACATTAAGCATCTCCAATCCAAAGTTAAATCTAGAATCGGCTTCCTATTTCGCAACAAAGCCTCCTTCACTCATGCTGCTAAACATGCCCTCGTAAAACTGACTATCCTACCGATCCTTGACTTCGGCGATGTCATTTACAAAATAGCTTCCAACACTCTACTCAGCAAATTGGATGTAGTCTATCACAGTGCCATCCGATTTGTCACCAAAGCCCCATATACTACCCACCATTGTGACCTGTACGCTCTCGTTGGCTGGCCCTCACTACATATTCGTCGCCAAACCCACTGGCTCCAGGTCATCTATAAATCACTTCTAGGCAAATCCCCGCCTTATCTTAGATCATTGGTCACCATAACAACACCCACCCATAGTATGCATTCCAGCAGGTACAGTGGGGAAAAAAACGTATTTAGTCAGCCACCAATTGTGCAAGTTCTCCCACTTAAAAAGATGAGAGAGGCCTGTAATTTCCATCATAGGTACACGTCAACTATGACAGACAAATTGAGGAAAAGAAATCCAGAAAATCACATTGTAGGATTTTTAATGAATTTATTTGCAAATTATGGTGGAAAATAAGTATTTGGTCACCTACAAACAAGCAAGATTTCTGGCTCTCACAGACCTGTAACTTCTTCTTTAAGAGGCTCCTCTGTCCTCCACTCGTTACCTGTATTAATGGCACCTGTTTGAACTTGTTATCAGTATAAAAGACACCTGTCCACAACCTCAAACAGTCACACTCCAAACTCCACTATGGCCAAGACCAAAGAGCTGTCAAAGGACACCAGAAACAAAATTGTAGACCTGCACCAGGCTGGGAAGACTGAATCTGCAATAGGTAAGCAGCTTGGTTTGAAGAAATCAACTGTGGGAGCAATTATTAGGAAATGGAAGACATACAAGACCACTGATAATCTCCCTCGATCTGGGGCTCCACGCAAGATCTCACCCCGTGGGGTCAAAATGATCACAAGAACGGTGAGCAGAAATCTCAGAACCACACGGGGGGACCTAGTGAATGACCTGCAGAGAGCTGGGACCAAAGTAACAAAGCCTACCATCAGTAACACACTACGCCGCCAGGGACTCAAATCCTGCAGTGAAAGACGTGTCCCCCTGCTTAAGCCAGGCCCGTATGAAGTTTGCTAGAGTGCATTTGGATGATCCAGAAGAGGATTGGGAGAATGTCATATGGTCAGATGAAACCAAAATAGAACTTTTTGGTAAAAACTCAACTCGTCGTGTTTGGAGGACAAAGAATGCCGAGTTGAATCCAAAGAACACCATACCTACTGTGAAGCATGGGGGTGGAAACATCATGCTTTGGGGCTGTTTTTCTGCAAAGGGACCAGGACGACTGATCCGTGTAAAGGAAAGAATCAATGGGGCCATGTATCGTGAGATTTTGAGTGAAAACCTCCTTCCATCAGCAAGGGCATTGAAGATGAAATGTGGCTGGGTCTTTCAGCATGACAATGATCCCAAACACACCGCCCGGGCAACGAAGGAGTGGCTTCGTAAGAAGCATTTCAAGGTCCTGGAGTGGCCTAGCCAGTCTCCAGATCTCAACCCCATAGAAAATCTTTGGAGGGAGTTGAAAGTCCGTGTTGCCCAGCGACAGCCCCAAAACATCACTGCCCTAGAGGAGATCTGCATGGAGGAATGGGCCAAAATACCAGCAACAGTGTGTGAAAACCTTGTGAAGACTTACAGAAAACGTTTGACCTGTGTCATTGCCAACAAAGGGTATATAACAAAGTATTGAGAAACTTTTGTTATTGACCAAATACTTATTTTCCACCATAATTTGCAAATAAATTCATAAAAAATCCTACAATGTGATTTTCTGGATTTTTTTTCCTCATTTTGTCTGTCATAGTTGACGTGTACCTATGATGAAAATTACAGGCCTCTCTCATCTTTTTAAGTGGGAGAACTTGCACAATTGGTGGCTGACTAAATACTTTTTTTCCCCACTGTAAATGGCTCAAAGTAAACTAGACTCAAAGTAAACCATAGCAAACCCTCCACGCAGGGAAGAGCAAAACAACAGCTCAACAGACGACGTAACAAAGAACAATCACGCACCCACCCAGGAGGGAAAACAGAGGTAATATAGGGAAACTAATAAGCCTAATGAGTAACAGGAGGGAAAACAGAGGTAATATAGGGAAACTAATAAGCCTAATGAGTAACAGGAGGGAAAACAGAGGTAATATAGGGAAACTAATAAGCCTAATGAGTAACAGGAGGGAAAACAGAGGTAATATAGGGAAACTAATAAGCCTAATGAGTAACAGGAGGGAAAACAGAGGTAATATAGGGAAACTAATAAGCCTAATGAGTAACAGGAGGGAAAACAGAGGTAATATAGGGAAACTAATAAGCCTAATGAGTAACAGGAGGGAAAACAGAGGTAATATAGGGAAACTAATAAGCCTAATGAGTAACAGGAGGGAAAACAGAGGTAATATAGGGAAACTAATAAGCCTAATGAGTAACAGGAGGGAAAACAGAGGTAATATAGGGAAACTAATAAGCCTAATGAGTAACAGGAGGGAAAACAGAGGTAATATAGGGAAACTAATAAGCCTAATGAGTAACAGTGTCAGGGCGTGCTGTAGGTGTAGTGGTGGAATCAAACGCAGGACTCAGAACGATAATCCAAAGACTTGTATTAAAGCCAAAACCAAGGCAAAAGGACAACTGGCCCGAAGGCGAAAATACGCACGAAGGCGAAATAGTAACAGCGCACAAACATGTGCGAAAATACTCCAGCGCAGTGGAGAGAAGCTCAACCGAGCGAAACACACGACTGACGTAAAAACAATTACACACAACACCTGACCTAACACAAGGAACTAAATAGGGTGCCTAATGAGACTAAACACTAAACAGGTGTGACAAACAGACAAAACCAATCAAACATGAAACATCGAACGGTGGCAGCTAGTACTCCGGAGACGACGACCGCCGAAGCCTGCCCGAACAAGGAGGAGGGGCCGCCTCGGCCGAAACCGTGACAGTACCCCCCCCTTGACGCGCGGCTCCAGCCGTGCGCCGCCCCCGGGGACGACCAGGAGGACGCGGAGCAGGGCGCGTAGGATGACCACGATGGAATTCGGTCAGAAGGGACGGGTCCAGGATGTCCCTCCTCGGCACCCAGCACCGCTCCTCCGGGCCGTACCCCTCCCACTCCACGAGATATTGGAGACCCCCCATCCGGCGTCTCGAATCTAGGATGGCCCGAACAGTGTACGCCGGAGCCCCCTCGATGTCCAACGGGGGCGGAGGAGTCTCTTCTATCTCAAAGTCCTGGAGTGGACCAGCTACCACCGGCCTGAGGAGAGACACATGGAACGAGGGGTTAATATTTTTGTAATCAATGGGCAGTTGTAACCTGAACACACCTCGTTCAATCTCCTCAGGACTTTAAAAGGCCCCACAAACCGCCGACCCAGCTTCCGGCAGGGCAGGCGGAGGGGCAGGTTTCTGGTTGAGAGCCAGACTCGATCTCCAGGTGCGTACACTGGCCCCTCACTGCGGTGGAGGTCGGCGCTCGTCTTCTGTCGACGGATGGCTCGCTGCAGATGGACGTGTGCAGCGTTCCACGTCTCCTCCGAGCGCCGCACCCACTCATCCACAGCAGGGGCCTCGATCTGGCTCTCATGCCAAGGTGCCAGAACCGGCTGGTACCCTAACACACACTGGAAAGGGGTTAGTTTAGTGGAGGAGTGGCGGAGAGAGTTCTGTGCCATCTCGGCCCAGGGCACATATCTCGCCCACTCCTCCGGCCGGCCCTGACAATATGACCTCAGAAACCTACCCACATCCTGGTTGACACGTTCGACCTGCCCATTACTCTCCGGGTGGTAACCCGAGGTAAGGCTCACCGAAACCCCCAACCGTTCCATAAACGCTCTCCAGACTCTGGAGGTGAATTGGGGACCCCGATCAGCCACAATGTCCTCGGGTACCCCGTAGTGCCGGAACACATGGGTGAACAGTGCCTCGGCAGTTTGCAGGGCAGTAGGAAGACCCGGCATGGGGAGCAAACGACAGGCCTTAGAGAACCGGTCCACAACGACCAGGATAGTAGTATTCCCTTGGGAGAGGGGAAGGTCTGTTATAAAGTCCACAGAGAGGTGGGACCATGGTCGTTGTGGAACGGGCAGGGGTAGCAACTTACCCCTAGGCAGATGTCTAGGCGCCTTACACTGGGCGCACACCGAGCAGGAGGAAACATAAACCCTCACATCCCTTGCCAACGTGGGCCACCAGTACTTGGCACTAAGACAGTGCACTGTCCGGCCGATACCCGGATGTCCAGAGGAGGGTGACGTGTGAGCCCAATAGATCAATCGATCCCGAACCTCGAGCGGAACGTACTTCCGACCCTCCGGGCACTGTGGTGGACTAGGGTCGGTGCGTAACGCCCGCTCGAGTTCAGTATCGACCTCCCACACTACCGGTGCCACCAGACACGACTCAGGCAGTATGGGAGTGGGCTCCACGGACCTCTCCTCCGTGTCATACCGCCGAGACAGCGCATCTGCCTTGCCATTCTGTGACCCAGGGATGTACGTGATTTTAAAAGTAAACCTGGTCAAGAACATACTCCATCTTGCCTGGCGAGGGTTCAGCCTCCTCGCCGCCCGGATGTACTCCAGGTTACGGTGGTCCGTCAAAATGAGGAAAGGGTGTTGAGCCCCCTCAAGCCAGTGCCTCCACACCTTTAGAGCCTGTACCACGGCTAACAGCTCCCTGTCCCCTACGTCATAGTTCCGCTCCGCCGGACTGAGCTTCTTAGAATAAAAAGCACAGGGGCGGAGTTTAGGTGGCGCGCCAGACCGTTGTGAAAGCACGGCTCCTAAACCGGCCTCTGACGCGTCCACCTCTACCTGGAACGGCAAAGAGGGATCCGGATGCGCCAGCACCGGGGCCGAGGTAAACAGGTCCTTCAGCCTCCCAAACGCCCTGTCCGCCTCGGCCGACCACTGCAGACGCACCGGACCCCCCTTCAACAGAGACGTGATGGGAGCTGCCACCTGTCCAAAACCCCGGATAAACCTCCTGTAGTAATTTGCAAACCCCAAAAACTGCTGCACCTCTTTCACAGTGGTTGGTGTTTGCCAATTACGCACGGCCGACACCCGGTCTACCTCCATCTTCACCCCTGACGCAGACAACTGATAACCCAAAAAGGAGACCGACTCCTGGAAAAACAGACACTTCTCTGCCTTCACATACAGGTCGTGCTCCACCAGCCTCCGCAACACTCTACGCACCAGGGCCACATACTCAACACGGGTAGGCGAGTACACGAGAATGTCATCAATGTACACAACCACCCCCTGCCCCTGCATGTCCCTGAAGATCTCATCCACGAATGATTGGAAAACGGACGGAGCGTTCATCAACCCGTATGGCATGACCAGATACTCGTAATGGCCCGAGGTGGTACTAAAGGCTGTCTTCCATTCATCACCCTCCCTGATGCGCACCAAGTTGTACGCGCTCCTGAGATCTAATTTCGTGAAGAAACGCGCCCCATGCAACGACTCAGTCATGGTCGCAATCAGCGGGAGTGGATAACTGTACTTCACCGTAATCTGATTGAGACCACGGTAATCGATGCACGGGCGCAAACCACCATCCTTTTTCTTCACAAAAAAGAAACTCGAGGACGCAGGGGAAGTGGAAGGCCGTATGTATCCTTGTCTCAGAGATTCGTCTATGTAAATCTCCATAGCTTTCTTCTCCTCCTGAGACAGAGGATACACATGGCTCCGTGGGAGCGCAGCTCCTGCCTGGAGGTCTATCGCACAATCTCCCTGCCTATGGGGTGGCAACCGCGTCGCCCTCGCCTTACTAAACGCAATAGCCAAATCCCCATACTCAGGGGGAACGTGCAATGCGGGCACCTGGTTTGGACTCTCCACCGAGGTAGCCCCTACGGAAACGCCCAAACATCTACCCACACACTGAGCAGACCACTCCATCAGAGCCCTCTCCTGCCACGAAATAGCTGGGTTATGGGTACTCAACCAGGGCATGCCCAGCACCACCGGATACGCAGGAGAGTCAATCAGGAACAGCTGAATCATCTCCTGATGATCCCCCTGCGCACACATCCTAAGTGGCGCCGTGACCTCCCTGATTAAGCCCGTACCCAACGGACGGCTATCTAGGGCATGAACGGGGAAAGGAACATCAACAGGAATAAGGGGAATCCCTAACGCTAAACAAAACTTCTTATCAATAAAATTCCCAGCCGCGCCTGAATCTACCAGCGCCTTATGCTGGGAATGAGGTGCTACCTGTGGAAAACGCACAGGCATACAAAAATGGGCAACAGTGAGCTCTGGGTGAGTGGGGCACCTACTCACCTGGAGGGAATCCCCAGTGCGGGACCTGTCGTCATCTCCCCTAGGAGGCCATCCCCAGCACCTAGCCGCGGTGTGTCCTCCCCGACCACAGTTGGTGCAGTGGATGGACCCCCTAGCCTGCCGACTCCTCCTCTCTCTAGCGCCAGCGCCCCCGAGCTCCATGGGACACGGCTCGGAGGCGCTGGAGGGTGAAATGGACGGACCCTCCGCAGGACGTCCGCGGGTAGCCAGTAGGTTATCCAGCCTGATGGACATGTCGACCAGCTGGTCGAAAGAGAGGCTGGTGTCCCTACAAGCCAGCTCCCGACGGACGTCCTCTCGTAGGCTACATCTGTATAGATCGACGAGGGCCCGATCATTCCACCCTGCATCTGCCGCTAGAGTACGGAATTCGAGAGCGAATTCCTGGGCACTCCTCCTCCCCTGCCGGAGGAAGACCAGACGCTCCCCCGCCGCTTTCCCCTCCGGGGGATGGTCAAACACCGCCCTGAAGCGGCGGGAGAACTCGTCGTAGGTAATAGTCGCGGCGTCGATCTTCCTCCACTCCGCGTTGGCCCACTCCAACGCCTTCCCGGCCAGGCAGGAGATCAGGGCGGACACGCTCTCATGCCCCGAAGGTGCCGGGTGCACGGTGGCCAGGTATAGCTCCACCTGGAGGAGGAATCCCTGACACCCAGCCGCGGTTCCGTCGTAGGCCCTCGGGAGAGAGAGTCGGACTCCTCGAGGTTCCGGCGCTGGAATGGGCGGACTGGCCGATGGTGCTGGCAGGGAGGGAGGCGGTGGAGGCGTACCCCAGCCTCGGAGGGTGGTGATCACCTCCTGCAGGGCGGTCCCCATCTGCAGGATCTGGTCCTGTTGTTCCCGAACCTGGGCCTCCAGTCTCGTCTGTCCTGCTTCGGCTCCTGCTGATTCCATGGTAGGTGTGTAATTCTGTCAGGGCGTGCTGTAGGTGTAGTGGTGGAATCAAACGCAGGACTCAGAACGATAATCCAAAGACTTGTATTAAAGCCAAAACCAAGGCAAAAGGACAACTGGCCCGAAGGCGAAAATACGCACGAAGGCGAAATAGTAACAGCGCACAAACATGTGCGAAAATACTCCAGCGCAGTGGAGAGAAGCTCAACCGAGCGAAACACACGACTGACGTAAAAACAATTACACACAACACCTGACCTAACACAAGGAACTAAATAGGGTGCCTAATGAGACTAAACACTAAACAGGTGTGACAAACAGACAAAACCAATCAAACATGAAACATCGAACGGTGGCAGCTAGTACTCCGGAGACGACGACCGCCGAAGCCTGCCCGAACAAGGAGGAGGGGCCGCCTCGGCCGAAACCGTGACAAACAGGAGGGAAAACAGAGGTAATATAGGGAAACTAATAAGCCTAATGAGTAACAGGAGGGAAAACAGAGGTAATATAGGGAAACTAATAAGCCTAATGAGTAACAGGAGGGAAAACAGAGGTAATATAGGGAAACTAATAAGCCTAATGAGTAACAGGAGGGAAAACAGAGGTAATATAGGGAAACTAATAAGCCTAATGAGTAACAGGAGGGAAAACAGAGGTAATATAGGGAAACTAATAAGCCTAATGAGTAACAGGAGGGAAAACAGAGGTAATATAGGGAAACTAATAAGCCTAATGAGTAACAGGAGGGAAAACAGAGGTAATATAGGGAAACTAATAAGCCTAATGAGTAACAGGAGGGAAAACAGAGGTAATATAGGGAAACTAATAAGCCTAATGAGTAACAGGAGGGAAAACAGAGGTAATATAGGGAAACTAATACGCCTAATGGGTAACAGGTGGGAATAATAAAGACAGAACTAGTGAGACACAGAAACTTCGATCGGTGGCAGCTAGTACTCTGGTGACGACGACCGCCGAAGCCTGCCCGAGCGAGGAGACGTTCCGTGACAGACGTTTCTTGTAGTTGGCCACCAGTTTTGCACACATCTCAGGAGGGATTTTGTCCCACTCCTCTTTGCAGATCTTCTCCAAGTCATTAAGGTTTTGAGCCTGACGTTTGGCAACTCGAACCTTCAGCTCCCTCCACAGATTTTCTATGGGATTAAGGTCTGGAGACTGGCTAGGCGACTCCAGGACCTTAATGTGCTTCTTCTTGAGCCACTCCTTTGTTGCCTTGGCCGTGTGTTTTGGGTCATTTGTCATGCTGGAATACCCATCCACGACCCATTTTCAATGCCCTGGCTGAGGGAAGGAGGTTCTCACCCAAGATTTGACGGTACATGGCCCCGTCCATCGTCCCTTTGATGCGGTAAAGTTGTCCTGTCCCCTTAGCAGAAAACACCCCCAAAGCATAATGTTTCCACCTCCATGTTTGATGGTGGGGATGGTGTTCTTGGGGTCATAGGCAGCATTCCTCCTCCTCCAAACACGGCGAGTTGAGTTGATGCCAAAGAGCTCGATTTTGGTCTCATCTGACCACAACACTTTCACCCAATTCTCCTCTGAATCATTCAGATGTTCATTGGCAAACTTCAGACGGGCCTGTATATGTGCTTCCTTGAGCAGGGGGACCTTGCAGGCGCTGCAGGATTTCAGTCCTTCACGGCGTAGTGTGTTACCAATTGTTTTCTTGGTGACTATGGTCCCAGCTGCCTTGAGATCATTGACAAGATCCTCCTGTGTAGTTCTGGGCTGATTCCTCACCGTTCTCATGATCATTGCAACTCCACGAGGTGAGATCTTGCATATAGCCCCAGGCCGAGGGAGATTGACAGTTATTTTGTGTTTCTTCCATTTGCGAATAATCGCACCAACTGTTGTCACCTTCTCACCAAACTGCTCGGCGATGGTCTTGTAGCCCATTCCAGCCTTGTGTAGGTCTACAATCTTGTCCCTGACATCCTTGGAGAGCTCTTTGGTCTTGGCCATGGTGGAGAGTTTGGAATCTGATTGATTGATTGCTTCTGTGGACAGGTGTATTTTATACAGGTAATGAGCTGAGATTAGGAGCACTCCCTTTAAGAGTGTGCTCCTAATCTCAGCTCGTTACCTGTATAAAAGACACCTGGGAGCCAGAAATCTTTCTGATTGAGAGGGGGTCAAATACTTATTTCCCTCATTAAAATGCAAATCAATTTATAACATTTTTGACATGCGTTTTTCTGGATTTTTGTTGTTGTTATTCTGTCTCTCACTGTTCAAATAAACCTACCATTAAAATTATAGACTGATCATTTCTTTGTCAGTGGGCAAACGTACAAAATCAGCAGGGGATCAAATACTTTTTTCCCTCACTGTAAGGTTTACATTACATACCAAATATCATGACCCCATGTCCATTGGTTCAGTTCTTATAGCCCTGGTGTGATATGGTGCCATCTAGTGGTGTAGCGTGGCCGACATTGAATGCAAAAACTAACCAATTTCAAAACTCATTACATGCCAATTCACTGAGTCTATATACTAAATCTGGAGTCGTTCTGATTTATGGTTCATGAGAAGAAGTATTTGTAACATTAGCATATGTGCTAACGTGCATCTATAGGTACAACGCTGATATATTTGAAATCAGCAACTATTTTTTCTCAAAACCGTTAAAGAGTCTAAATACAACATCTAGAGTGAATCTGATGTATGCTTCATGAGAAGATGATTGCAGATGATGTTGAGTATTAGCGTTACATAGTCAAAGCAGTGAAATGTTAATAGTTTCCTTGTTTTTTGAGATATCAATGCCAAACTTAACATGGTTCATCATGGTGGTAACGTCTTCGACTCGAAATGCGTTTTAAGTTGATTGGCCATTGTGGAGTGCATTTAACAAAGGATTTAAATGCGTACGTAAAATCAGATTTCCTGATTTATCAATAACTCAGCCATCTCTTAACCAATCTCTTAGATTTTCTCAAACTAAGTTAAGATGTGTACCATGGGCCTATATACAGAATGTGGTGTTATTTGGATTTATGAGAAATTCTTTGATGTTTTCAGACATTTCCAAGATGGAGGAAAATCTACGCTGACGGAACTTTATGGGTCTTTGAGGCAAATTTGTTCAGCATGAGGAAAGGTCAAACGTCTCTAGGTCAAACTCTGCGACTGATATGAGCAGTGGCGGCTCCTGAAAAAATTCTCAGGGGGGGCAATTTTTCTGATGATTTAGGTGACCTACACACATTTTAAAAAATATATGTCCAGCAACAACATGAAGACAGGGGCAGCATATAAGTCAATACCAGAAGCATTTATTGACTGATCTCAAAAGTGTTGGCTTACCAGGGTTGGTGGAGCCCTCAGTTTCATCTTTGCCTCGCAAAGCTAACTCAAACACTCCGCAAAACTTCACACACTGGATTAGCCGGCTGAGGATGTGGCGGTTCTTGCTAACCTCATCGTTGTGGCGGCGGACAGCTAGCCTGTATCCCTCATCCAGTTGAGTGGCAATGTTCACTCTCCCCAAAGCAGACAATCTCAAACAGCTATCCATGTGGGTCTTTGACAGCTCATGTTTCTTAATCTTTTCTGAAAGATGGTGCATGTCTGTTACACCAGTCGCTGTCCAAGCGGTGCTGTCTGCCGTGCCGCCTTCAGGGTGAAAGAGTAAGCAGGGGTAGCAGAAGACTGCATTAGCTACATCGCAGCCTGCTAGCCAGGTTTTTCGTTCGTACCAATTTTTGGAAAATCCTCGGGTGTAGGACTTTCCCCCTTTAGTAGAAACCTGTTGAATTATTAAATTTGGTCTGGGAGGTCCTAATTGTTTCTTTGCCAATTTATCTTGATTTGTTCGCCGACAAAAAGGAACTTCTTTCAAAGAGACAATCGAGTTGCACTGAACGCTAGCCATCTTGACAGTAGTACGTGAATTGATTGACGCTGCTACCCGCTCTTTTCTTAGTTACGTTCATGGTTATGTTACGTATGACGAAAGCGCGTAAGTGCAAGCCCTCCCGGAACGCATAGAGATTGTATTGAAAGCTCTGATATTTGAAAAAAAAAGATTTTACATGAGAGTCTGAGAGACTTCTGGGGCGATTTTCAACCTGACTGAAATCGCCCCAAAAGGGGCGGGGCCATTTGAAGCACGACTTTAGCCTGATTGGACATTTAGTGGCAGATCAGACGTCTAGATTAGAACACTGATAACTACTGTTGCCGTGATATAATTGATTAGAAAAAAAATCCCTTCCTTTTCCCGTTTGGCAGTGCGTCGCCCATATCGCCCTAATGAACACACCGCCCCTGGATATCAGGGTTTAAGTGAGATGGGCATTGGCTGCCAGTCTTGACTTAATCCCATAGAAAATCTGTGGAGGGAGCTGAAGGTTCGAATTGTCAAACGTCAGCCTCGAAACCTTAATGACTTGGAGAAGATCTGCAAAGAGGAGTGGGACAAAATCCCTCCTGAGATGTGAGCAAACCTGGGGGCCAACTACAAGAAACGTCTGACCTCTGTGATTGCCAACAAGGGTTTTGCCACCAAGTACTAAGTCATGTTTTGCAGAGGGGTCAAATACTTATTTCCCTCATTAAAATGCAAATCAATTTATAACATTTTTGACATGTGTCTTTCTGGATTTTTTAGTTGTTATTCTGTCTCTCACTGTTCAAATAAACCTACCATTAAAATGATAGACTGATCATGTCTTTGTCAGTGGGCAAATATACATAATCAGCAGGGGGTCAAATACTTCTTTCCCTCACTGTATATCATGGGGCGGCGCACAATTGGCCCAGCGTCGTCCAGGGTAGGGGAGGGAATGGCCGGCAGGGATGTAGCTCAGTTGGTAGAGCATGGCGTTTGCAACGCCAGGGTTGTGGGTTCAATTCCCACGGGGGGGGCCAGTATGAATGGATAGGAGCGTCTGCTAAATGACTAAAAATTTAAATACGACGAATAAAACGTGTATTTCTTGTTCTTTGAGGTCCAGGCTGGGTATCTGTAGGGCACTTTGTGACAACTGCTGATGTAAAAAGGGCTTTATAAAATACATTTGATTGATTGATTACCAAGCACGGCATCCAAGACATTAAAAATGACACCTACAAAATGATACACATCATGAGTGGAAATGCATGTTTATTATCAATTAATGCAATACAGACATACCCGTTTGATTTGCTCAGTAAAATAACGTATAGCTTAAACAAACTTCTCATACTCTCTCACTCTTTATATAAATGGTACCAATGTTTTGAAGGTAAAACAGTGAGATGGTGCAACAGGCTTTCAACAACAAACAGACAGGCGGTTGGTTGACGCTGCAGGTATTTCATTACAATGTTGCGAGGATACAACTGTGATACATATCTTCATGTAATGCATCCCAAATGGCACCCCGTTCCC
Source organism: Coregonus lavaretus (assembly GCF_964263955.1). Taxonomy (NCBI): domain Eukaryota; kingdom Metazoa; phylum Chordata; class Actinopteri; order Salmoniformes; family Salmonidae; genus Coregonus; species Coregonus lavaretus. The sequence continues at coordinate 43,682,572 of NC_140014.1, forward strand.
TATATAGGGTACTACTTTCGACCAGAGCCTTTGGTCTAAAGTAGTGCACTATATAGGGAATAGGGTGCCATTTGGGACTTAACCTATATCTTATCTTTCGTTCCAATCTGACATTCAAAACGTCTTCCTTCAGTCCTAATGAGACTAATGCATGATTCAGGACGACATAAAAAGGCAGAAACATTTAAACCTATAAAGGAAAAATGAGCTGCTGACATTTTTCTTTCAGGTTTTTCCCAAAATGAAAGAATACGTATCAATCAATAAAGATAGATTTTGAAACTGTGGATCTACAGAAGAGGTTATATCGAGGCAGCTGATCTCAAAACGAACAAAGAAATAACAAGAAACGTCCTTGTTTGTGCACACGGACCACGCTAGAAATGGAGTCGTTTACATTTGAAGTCTGGATTTTAACCATTCCCTCAGAAAACACACGCCAACTGAAAACAACATGAAAAGTGAAAAGCAAATGGCTGCTTTTAAGTACATTCTTAAAAGTCACACAAGGCATCAGAAGAAGAAGACTTAGTCTATGTAGTCTCTATAGCATACCGAGTGTAGTCTGAGGATGAGAGAGGGGGCAGGCGGGGAGGAAACAGAGGGAGGGAGTGAAGAGGAGGGAGAGAAGAGGAGGGAGAGAAGAGGAGCAGAGAAACAGACTACAGCAGTGCCTATTGTAATCATTCAGACTTGAACCGTCCTCTCATAAAGGCTACAGGTTAAATCTAACAATGAGGACAGAAACAGGCTCCTTTATTGTGAAGTCCTCTTCAGTACGTCTCCACGTCTCCACGTCTCTTCCAAAGGCTAACAGAAACAGATCCTCCTGTTGGTAGTTACTGTAGCAGAGTAGTTACTGTAGTAGTTACTGTAGTAGTTACTGTAGTAGTTACTGTAGTAGAGTAGTTACTGTAGTAGTTACTGTAGTAGAGTAGTTACTGTAGTAGAGTAGTTACTGTAGTAGTTACTGTAGTAGTTACTGTAGTAGAGTAGTTACTGTAGTAGAGTAGTTACTGTAGTAGTTACTGTAGTAGTTACTGTAGTAGAGTAGTTACTGTAGTAGTTACTGTAGTAGAGTAGTTACTGTAGTAGTTACTGTAGTAGTTACTGTAGTAGAGTAGTTACTGTAGTAGAGTAGTTACTGTAGTAGAGTAGTTACTGTAGTAGAGTAGTTACTGTAGTAGTTACTGTAGTAGAGTAGTTACTGTAGTAGAGTAGTTACTGTAGTAGAGTAGTTACTGTAGTAGTTACTGTAGTAGTTACTGTAGTAGAGTAGTTACTGTAGTAGAGTAGTTACTGTAGTAGAGTAGTTACTGTAGTAGTTACTGTAGTAGAGTAGTTACTGTAGTAGTTACTGTAGTAGAGTAGTTACTGTAGTAGTTACTGTAGTAGAGTAGTTACTGTAGTAGAGTAGTTACTGTAGTAGAGTAGTTACTGTAGTAGTTACTGTAGTAGTTACTGTAGTAGTTACTGTAGTAGTTACTGTAGTAGAGTAGTTACTGTAGGGAAGCAGTTGGTAGAATAGCTACAGGTACTGTAGTGGAGCAGGTAGCTGGGGTTGTGGGGCAGAACAGGTAGCAGGTAGCTGGGGTTGTGGGGCAGAACAGGTAGCAGGTAGCTGGGGTTGTGGGGCAGAACAGGTAGCAGGTAGCTGGGGTGGTGGGGCAGAACAGGTAGCAGGGGTTGTGGGACAGAGCAGGTAGCTGGGGTTGTGGGGCAGAACAGGTAGCTGGGGTTGTGGGGCAGAACAGGTAGCAGGTAGCTGGGGTTGTGGGGCAGAACAGGTAGCAGGTAGCTGGGGTTGTGGGGCAGAACAGGTAGCAGGTAGCTGGGGTTGTGGGGCAGAACAGGGAGCAGGTAGCTGGGGTTGTGGGGCAGAACAGGGAGCAGGTAGCTGGGGTTGTGGGGCAGAACAGGGAGCAGGTAGCTGGGGTTGTGGGGCAGAACAGGTAGCAGGTAGCTGGTGTTGTGGGGCAGAACAGGTAGCAGGTAGCTGGGGTTGTGGGGCAGAACAGGTAGCAGGTAGCAGTCCCAGAGAGAAGCAGTTAGAGTCCTCTCCTCCTGAACAGCCCAGCCTGTGGTGTAGTTTCAGACAAACCCAGCTTCCCTGCCTTCCCCTCGTCCAGGGTGCTGCTGGAACATGTAGTCCACAGGAGGGCACTGTTCTGTACCATTCTGTCATTTTAGTACACAGCGATCTAGTCTGTTAGTATCCCAGGAGTGCTTTGCGTCCAGGCGGGTGCGACAGCTGTGTCACTGCTCCGTAGGACACACCCCTCGGTCCTTACAGCAGAAGTAATGAACTACAACGCCGTTGGGATACCTGGCGAAGGCGCTGGACAGAGACCGACAAGTGTTTTAGTATCAGTATATAGACAGAGCCTTTACTGCATATTTACAACAGGTTTATCACATAATAAGGATTTATTACATAGTTATAGGTGTTTATAAAGCATTGATATTAGTATAGCCAGCAGAATACCACCCTGCATCCCACTGCTGGCTTGCCTCTGAAGCTAAGCAGGGTTGGTCCTGGATGGGAGACCAGATGCTGCTGGGAGTGGTGTTGGAGGGCCAGTAGGAGGTCCCTGGATGGGAGACCAGATGCTGCTGGGAGTGGTGTTGGAGGGCCAGTAGGAAGCACTCTTTCCTCTGGTCTAAAGAAAATATCCCAATGCCCCAGGGCACTGATTGGGGACATTGCCCTGTGCCATCTTTCGGATTGGATGTTAAACGGGTGTCCTGACTCTCTGTGGTCACTAAAGATCCCATGGCACTTATCGTAAGAGTAGGGGTGTTAACCCCCGGTGTCCTGGCTAAATTCCCAATCTGGTCCTCGTACCATCATGGCCACCTAATCATCCCCAGCTTCCAATTGGCTCATTCCTCTCCCCTGTAACTATTCCCCAGGTCGTTGCTGTAAACGAGAACGTGTTCTCAGTCAATTTACCTGGTAAAATAAAGGGTTAAATAAAAGCTTACCTGTTTCCTATCTTCTTCTTACAGACCCTGCAGGTCTTTTCCTCTGTGATGATACACTTCACCTGTTGGTGGAAGATACGCTCCTCCTGGACCTGAACACACACACCCGTCAGGTGGGGACAGAGACCAAAGACGTACATCAGGGTTGAATCTCAAAAGTAGTTCCTTGTTGCTCACATCCTCTTTTCCTTCTCTGCCTCTTTTTCAAAACATCAGAAGGGAGGAAACTCTTTCCTTAAACCTCTTTTCAAAACATCAGAAGGGAGGAAGCTCTTTCCTTATACCTCTTGGCTTCTCTCTGAAGTTTTGAAAAAGAGTCTGGAAGAGGACAGTTAATAGTGGACACAATACCAACACACAGAGCGTCTCTCTCTCTCTCACCCGTAGGAACTCAGCCTGCAGCAGGCTCTTGAGGACCTGGTCAAAGCGTTTCCTCTGAGCCTTCTCCTCCAGAACACTCTCCAAGAACACACGAATTTCTCTGATCTGAGTGTTGGCTGGCAGCAGGTCGATGGCCTGGTGGAGAGAGAAGAGATACCATGATTGTGATCCTTGTGTAGCTCAGTTGTGAGTGTGGAAGAGTGTGGAGTGTGCAACTAGCAACACCAAGGTTGTAGGTTTAGCCCACAGAGATCACATACCCATACTACACATGTAGGCTCTCTCTTTGGATGAAAGCATCTGCCTATTGGCATTAAAAACCAAAGCCTTCAACCCTCTCCCCTTTGTGTTTATTCCATATCTTTATTCCAGTATGAGAAACCTCCTTTATCCTGGAAGGAGACCGACCACAGGGTATCTATTTCCAGTATGAGAAACCTCCTTTATCATGAAAGGAGACCGACCACAGGGTATCTATTTCCAGTATGGGAAACCTCCTTTATCCTGAAAGGAGACCGACCACAGGGTATCTATTTCCAGTATGGGAAACCTCCTTTATCCTGAAAGGAGACCGGCCACAGGGTATCCATTTCTGTTCTATCAAGCTGGAGAAGAACTCTGAAACTTCTATTCTCTGGAACGTGTTATGTTCACTGTAGGAGATACTGTATATGTTTACTGTAGGGAGAGATACTGTATATGTTCACTGTAGGAGATACTGTATATGTTTACTGTAGGGAGAGATACTGTATATGTTTACTGTAGGGAGAGATACTGTATATGTTTACTGTAGGGAGAGATACTGTATATGTTTACTGTAGGGAGAGATACTGTACGTGTTTACTGTAGGGAGAGATACTGTATATGTTTACTGTAGGGAGAGATACTGTATATGTTCACTGTAGGAGATACTGTATATGTTTACTGTAGGGAGAGATACTGTATATGTTCACTGTAGGAGATACTGTATATGTTTACTGTAGGGAGAGATACTGTATATGTTTACTGTAGGGAGAGATACTGTATATGTTTACTGTAGGGAGAGATACTGTATATGTTTACTGTAGGGAGAGATACTGTATATGTTTACTGTAGGATATACTGTATGTGTTTACTGTAGGGAGAGATACTGTATATGTTTACTGTAGGGAGAGATACTGTATATGTTTACTGTAGGAGAGATACTGTATATGTTTACTGTAGGAGAGATACTGTACGTGTTTACTGTAGGAGAGATACTGTATATGTTTACTGTAGGGAGAGATACTGTATATGTTTACTGTAGGGAGAGATACTGTATATGTTTACTGTAGGGAGAGATACTGTATATGTTTACTGTAGGGAGAGATACTGTATATGTTTACTGTAGGGAGAGATACTGTATGTGTTTACTGTAGGGAGAGATACTGTATATGTTTACTGTAGGGAGAGATACTGTATATGTTTACTGTAGGGAGAGATACTGTATATGTTTACTGTAGGGAGAGATACTGTATATGTTTACTGTAGGGAGAGATACTGTATATGTTTACTGTAGGGAGAGATACTGTATATGTTTACTGTAGGGAGAGATACTGTATATGTTTACTGTAGGGAGAGATACTGTATGTCAGGGTTCTTCAATTCCGGTCCTGGAGGGCCGAGACACCTCTGTTTTTCATCCTCTCCTTCTAATCAGGGGCTAATTCAGACCTGGGACACCAGGTGAGTGCAATTAACTACCAGGTAGAAATAAAAAAACAGAATTGTTTCGGCCCTCCAGGACCGGAATTGAAGAACCCTGCTGTATGTGTTGACTGTAGGAAGAGATACTGTACAGTACCAGTCAAAGGTTTGGACACCTACTCATTCAAGGGTTTTTCTTTATTTTTACTATTTTCTACATTCTAGAATAATAGTGAAGGCATCAAAACTATGAAATAACACATATGGAATCATGTAGTAACCAAAAAAGTATTTAACGAATCAGAATTTATTTTAGTAGCCACCCTTTGCCTTGATGACAGCTTTGCACACTCTTGGAATTCTCCCAACCAGCTTCACCTGGAATGCTTTTCCAACAGTCTTGAAGGAGTTCCCACATATGCTGAGCACTTGTTGGCTGCTTTTCCTTCACTCTGCGGTCCAACTCATCTCAAACCATCTCAATTGGGTTGAGGTCGGGGGATTGTGGAGGCCAGGTCATCTGATGCAGCACTCCATCACTCTCCTTCTGGGTCAAATAGCCCTGATACAGGATGGAGGTGTGTTGGGTCATTGTCCTGTTGAAAAACAAATGATAGTCCCAGATGGATGGTGTATCACTGCAGAATGCTGTGGTAGCCATGCTGGTTAAATGTGCCTTGAATTCTAAATAAATCTCTGACAGTGTCACCAGCAAAGCACCTCCACACGATAACACCTCCTCCTCCATGCTTCACGGTGGCAACCACACATGCAGAGATCATCCGTTCACCTATTATGCATCTCAAAGACACGGCGGTTGGAACCAAACATCTCAAATTTGGACTCTTCAGACCAAAGGACAGATTTCCACCGGTCTTATGTCCATTGCTCGTGTTTCTTGGCCCAAGCAAGTCTCTTCTTCTGGTGTCCTTTAGTAGTGGTTTATTTGCAGCAATTCGACCATGAAGGCCTGATTCACACAGTCTCCTCTGAACAGTTGATGGTGAGATGCGTCTGTTACTTGAACTCTGTGAAGCATTTTTTTGGGCAGCATTTTCTGAGGCTGGTAACTCTAATGAACTTATCCTCTGCAGCCGCGGTAACTCTGGGTCTTCCTTTCCTGTGGTGGTCCTCATGAGAGCCAGTTTCATCATAGTGCTTGATGGTTTTTGCAACTGCACTTGGAGAAACTTTAAAAGTTCTTGAAATATTCCATATTGACTGACCTTCATGTCATAAAAGTAATGATGGACTGTCGTTTCTCATTGCTTATTTGAGCTGTTCTTGGCATAATATGGACTTGGTCTTTTACCAAATAGGGCTATCTTCTGTATACCACCCTACCTTGTCACAACACAACTGATTGGCTCAAACGCATTAAGAAGGAAAGAAACTCCACAAATTAACTTTTAACAAGGCACACCTGTTAATTGAAATGCATTCCAGGTGACTACCTCATGAAGCTGGTTGAGAGAATGCCAAGAGTGTGCAAAGCTGTCAAAAAGGCAAACGGTGGCTACTTTGAAGAATCTCAAATATAAAATATATTTTCATTTGTTTAACACTTTTTTGGTTACTACATGATTCCATATGTGTTATTTCACAGTTTTGATGTCTTCACTATTATTCTACAATGTAGAAAATAGTAAAAATAAAGAAAAACCCTTGAATGAGTAGGTGTGTCCAAACTTTTGACTGGTACTGTGTGTTAACTTTGCCAAAGCAAGTGAAATAGATAATAAACAAAGTGAAAAAAACTATAAATATTAACAGTAAACATTACACTCACAAAAGTTCCAAAAGAATAAAGACATTTCAAATGTCATATTATGTCTATATGCAGTGTTATAATGATGTGAAAATAGTTAAAGTACAAAAGGGAAAATAAATAAACGTAAATATGGGCTGTATTTACAATGGTGTTTGATCTTCACTAGTTGCCATTTTCTTGTGGCAACAGGTCACAAATCTTGCTGCTGTGATGGCACACTGTGGTATTTCACCCAATAGATATGGGAGTTTATCAAAATTGGATTTGTTTTCGAATTCTTTGTGGATCGCTGTAATCTGAGGGAAATATGTGTCTCTAATATGGTCATACATTTGGCAGGAGGTTAGGAAGTGCAGCTCAGTTTCCACCTCATTTTGTGGGCAGTGTGCACATAGCCTGTCTTCTCTTGAGAGCCAGGTCTGCCTACGGCGGCCTTTCTCAATAGCAAGGCTATGCTCACCTAGTCTGTACATAGTCAAAGCTTTCCTTAAGTTTGGGTCAGTCACAGTGGTCAGGTATTCTGCCACTGTGTACTCTCGGTTTAGGGCCAAATAGCATTCTAGTTTGCTCATTCTTTCGAATGTGTCAAGTAATTATATTTTTGTTTTCTCATGATTTGGTTGGGTCTAATTGTCTTGCTGTCCTGGGGCTCTGTGGGGTCTGTTTGTGTTTGTGAACAGAGCCCCAGGACCAGCTTGCTTACCCCCTCCAGGTTCATCTCTCTGTTATAGAAGTCGTGGTAGTTATTGGGGTCAAATTTGTCTCCACTTTTGTGGATTGGGGTGATCAGTCCTTGGTTCCAAATATTGGGGGAAGATGCCAGAGCTAAGGATGATGTTAAAGAGTTTAAGTATAGCCAATTGGAATTTGTGGTCTGTATATTTTATAATTTCATTGAGGATACCATCAACACCACAGGCCTTTTTGGGTTGGAGGGTTTGTATTTTGTCCTGTAGTTCATTCAATGTAACTGGAGAATCTGGTAGTCTTTAATAGTTGATCACTCTCTCCCTCTGTGCTCTCTCTCTCTCTATCCCTCTCTCTGTGCTCTCTCTCCCTCCACGTTCTCTCTCTCCGTGTGTGATATATACACTGAACAACAATTTCAAAGATTTTACTCAGTTCATAAGGAAATAAATCAATTGAAATACAGATATATATCTGTTGGTCACAATGGGCCTCAGGATCTCGTCACGGTATCTCTGTGCATTCAAATTGCCATCGATAAAAAGGCAATCGCGTTCGTTGTTGTTAGCTTATGCCTGCCCATTCAATAACGCCACCATGGGACACTCTGTTCACAATGTTGACATTAGCAAACCGCTTGCCCACGTGACGCGGTTGTGAGGCCATTTGGACATACTGAAAAATTCTCTAAAACAATGTTGGAGGCGGCTTATGGTAGAGAAATTAACATTCAATTATATGGCTACAGCTCTGGCGGACATTCCTGCAGTCCCTCAAAACTTGAGACATCTGTGGCATTGTGTTGTGTGACAAATCAGCACATTTTAGGTGGCCTTATATTGTCCCCAGCACAAGGTGCACCTGTGTAATGATCATGCTGTTTAATCAGCTTCTTGATATGCCACACGCAGATCCTCTCACGCTCTGTCAGGTTGGATGGGCAGCGTTGCTACACAGCTATTTTCAGGTCTCTCCAGAGATGTTCGATCGGGTTCAAGTCCGGGCTCTGGCTGGACCACTCAAGGACATTCAGAGACTTGTCCCGAAGCCACTCCTGCATTGTCTTAGCTGTATGCTTAAGAGTTGTTGTCCTGGTGGAAGGTGAACCTTCACCCCAGTCGGAGGTCCTGAGCGCTCTGGAGCAGGTTTTCATCAAGGATCTCTCTGTTCTTTGCTCCGTTCATCTTTCCCTCGATCCTGACTAGTCTCCCAGTTCCTGCTGCTTAAAAACATCCCCACAGCATGATGATGCCACCACCATGCTTCACCATAGGGATGGTGCCAGGTTTCCTCCAGACGTGACGCTTAGCATTCAGGCCAAAGAGTTCAATCTTGGTTTCATCAGACCAGAGAATCTTGTTTCTCATGGTCTGAGAGTCTTTAGGTGCCTTTTGGCAAACTCCAAGCGGGCTGTCATGTGCCTTTTACTGAGGAGTGGCTTCCGTCTGGCCACTCTACCATAAAGGCCTGATTGGTGGAGTGCTGCAGAGATGGTTGTCCTTCTGGAAGGTTCTCCCATCTCCACAGAGGAACTCTGGAGCTCTGTCTGAGTGACCATTGGGTTTGAATACTGAATACTTATGTAAATAAGATGTCTGTTTTAAATGTTTTATAAATTAGCAAACATTTATAAAAACCTGGTTTCGCTGTGTCATTATGGGGTATTGTGTATAGATCGATGATCATTTATTTGTATTTAATCCATTTTAGAATAAGGCTGCAACTTAACAAAATGTGGGAAAAGTGAAGGGTTCGGAATACTTTCCGAATGCACTGTGTATGTCCCGCTCTCTCTCCGATCTCTCCGTCTCTCATTATTCCTTAAAGAGGAGAGCAGCCACGCTACAGGCTACAGAAACGCCACACTACAGGCTACAGAAACGCCACACTACAGGCTACAGAAACGCCACACTACAGGCTACAGAAACGCCACGCTACAGGCTACAGAAACGCCACACTACAGGCTACAGAAACGCCACACTACAGGCTACAGAAACGCCACACTACAGGCTACAGAAACGCCACACTACAGGCTACAGAAACGCCACGCTACAGGCTACAGAAACGCCACGCTACAGGCTACAGAAACGCCACACTACAGGCTACAGAAACACCACACTACAGGCTACAGAAACGCCACACTACAGGCTACAGAAACGCCACAGGCTACAGAAACGCCACGCTACAGGCTACAGAAACGCCACGCTACAGGCTACAGAAACGCCACACTACAGGCTACAGAAACGCCACGCTACAGGCTACAGAAACGCCACACTACAGGCTACAGAAACGCCACACTACAGAAACGCCACGCTACAGGCTACAGAAACGCCACGCTACAGGCTACAGAAACGCCACGCTACAGGCTACAGAAACGCCACGCTACAGGCTACAGAAACGCCACGCTACAGGCTACAGAAACGCCACACTACAGGCTACAGAAACGCCACACTACAGAAACGCCACACTGCAGGCTACAGAAACGCCACACTACAGGCTACAGAAACACCACGCTACAGGCTACAGAAACACCACGCTACAGGCTACAGAAACGCCACGCTACAGAAACGCCACGCTACAGGCTACAGAAACGCCACGCTACAGGCTACAGAAACGCCACGCTACAGGCTACAGAAACGCCACACTACAGGCTACAGAAACACCACGCTACAGGCTACAGAAACGCCACACTACAGGCTACAGAAACGCCACACTACAGGCTACAGAAACGCCACGCTACAGGCTACAGAAACGCCACACTACAGAAACGCCACACTACAGGCTACAGAAACGCCACACTACAGAAACGCCACGCTACAGGCTACAGAAACGCCACACTACAGGCTACAGAAACGCCACGCTACAGGCTACAGAAACGCCACGCTACAGGCTACAGAAACGCCACAGGCTACAGAAACGCCACACTACAGGCTGCAGAAACGCCACACTACAGAAACGCCACGCTACAGGCTACAGAAACGCCACGCTACAGGCTACAGAAACGCCACGCTACAGGCTACAGAAACGCCACAGGCTACAGAAACGCCACGCTACAGGCTACAGAAACGCCACACTACAGGCTACAGAAACGCCACGCTACAGGCTACAGAAACGCCACGCTACAGGCTACAGAAACGCCACGCTACAGGCTACAGAAACGCCACACTACAGGCTACAGAAACGCCACGCTACAGGCTACAGAAACGCCACGCTACAGGCTACAGAAACGCCACACTACAGGCTACAGAACAGAAACGCCACGCTACAGGCTACAGAAACGCCACACTACAGGCTACAGAAACGCCACGCTACAGAAACGCCACGCTACAGGCTACAGAAACGCCACACTACAGGCTACAGAAACGCCACGCTACAGGCTACAGAAACGCCACGCTACAGGCTACAGAAACGCCACGCTACAGGCTACAGAAACGCCACACTACAGGCTACAGAAACGCCACGCTACAGGCTACAGCAACGCCACACTACAGGCTACAGAAACGCCACGCTACAGAAACGCCACGCTACAGGCTACAGAAACGCCACGCTACAGGCTACAGAAACGCCACGCTACAGGCTACAGAAACGCCACACTACAGGCTACAGAAACGCCACGCTACAGGCTACAGAAACGCCACACTACAGGCTACAGAAGCTACAGGCTACAGAAACGCCACACTACAGAAACGCCACACTACAGGCTACAGAAACGCCACACTACAGGCTACAGAAACGCCACACTACAGGCTACAGAAACGCCACGCTACAGGCTACAGAAACACCACGCTACAGGCTACAGAAACGCCACGCTACAGGCTACAGAAGCTACAGGCTACAGAAACGCCACACTACAGAAACGCCACACTACAGGCTACAGAAACGCCACACTACAGGCTACAGAAACGCCACACTACAGGCTACAGAAACGCCACGCTACAGGCTACAGAAACGCCACGCTACAGGCTACAGAAACACCACGCTACAGGCTACAGAAACGCCACACTACAGGCTACAGAAACGCCACACTACAGGCTACAGAAACGCCACGCTACAGGCTACAGAAACGCCACACTACAGGCTACAGAAGCTACAGGCTACAGAAACGCCACACTACAGGCTACAGAAACGCCACACTACAGGCTACAGAAACGCCACGCTACAGGCTACAGAAACGCCACACTACAGGCTACAGAAACGCCACACTACAGGCTACAGAAACGCCACACTACAGGCTACAGAAACGCCACGCTACAGGCTACAGAAACGCCACACTACAGGCTACAGAAACGCCACGCTACAGGCTACAGAAACGCCAGGCTACAGAAACGCCACACTACAGGCTACAGAAACGCCAGGCTACAGAAACGCCACACTACAGGCTACAGAAACGCCACGCTACAGGCTACAGAAACGCCACGCTACAGGCTACAGAAACGCCACGCTACAGGCTACAGAAACGCCACGCTACAGGCTACAGAAACGCCACGCTACAGGCTACAGAAACGCCAGGCTACAGAAACGCCACACTACAGGCTACAGAAACGCCACGCTACAGGCTACAGAAACACCACACTACAGGCTACAGAAACGCCACGCTACAGGCTACAGAAACGCCACACTACAGGCTACAGAAACGCCACGCTACAGGCTACAGAAACGCCACGCTACAGGCTACAGAAACGCCACCCTACAGGCTACAGAAACGCCACGCTACAGGCTACAGAAACGCCACACTACAGGCTACAGAAACGCCACACTACAGGCTACAGAAACGCCACACTACAGGCTACAGAAACGCCACGCTACAGGCTACAGAAACGCCACACTACAGGCTACAGAAACGCCACACTACAGGCTACAGAAACGCCACACTACAGGCTACAGAAACGCCACACTACAGGCTACAGAAACGCCACGCTAGAGGTTACAGAAACGCCACACTACAGGCTACAGAAACGCCACACTATAGAAACGCCACACTACAGGCTACAGAAACGCCACGCTACAGGCTACAGAAACGCCACACTACAGGCTACAGAAACGCCACGCTACAGGCTACAGAAACGCCACACTACAGGCTACAGAAACGCCACGCTACAGGCTACAGAAACGCCACACTACAGGCTACAGAAACGCCACGCTACAGGCTACAGAAACGCCACACTACAGGCTACAGAAACGCCACGCTACAGGCTACAGAAACGCCACGCTACAGGCTACAGAAACGCCACGCTACAGGCTACAGAAACGCCACACTACAGGCTACAGAAACGCCACACTACAGAAACGCCACACTACAGGCTACAGAAACGCCACACTACAGGCTACAGAAACGCCACACTACAGGCTACAGAAACACCACGCTACAGGCTACAGAAACGCCACGCTACAGGCTACAGAAACGCCACACTACAGGCTACAGAAACGCCACACTACAGGCTACAGAAACGCCACGCTACAGGCTACAGAAACGCCACGCTACAGGCTACAGAAACGCCACACTACAGAAACGCCACACTACAGGCTACAGAAACGCCACACTACAGGCTACAGAAACGCCACACTACAGAAACGCCACACTACAGGCTACAGAAACGCCACAATACAGGCTACAGAAACGCCACGCTACAGGCTACAGAAACGCCACGCTACAGGCTACAGAAACGCCACGCTACAGGCTACAGAAACGCCACGCTACAGGCTACAGAAACGCCACACTACAGGCTACAGCAACGCCACACTACAGGCTACAGAAACGCCACGCTACAGGCTACAGAAACGCCACACTACAGAAACGCCACACTACAGGCTACAGAAACGCCACACTACAGGCTACAGAAACGCCACACTACAGGCTACAGAAACGCCACGCTAGAGGTTACAGAAACGCCACGCTAGAGGTTACAGAAACGCCACACTACAGGCTACAGAAACGCCACACTATAGAAACGCCACACTACAGGCTACAGAAACGCCACGCTACAGGCTACAGAAACGCCACGCTACAGGCTACAGAAACGCCACACTACAGGCTACAGAAACGCCACACTACAGAAACGCCACGCTACAGGCTACAGAAACGCCACACTACAGGCTACAGAAACGCCACGCTACAGGCTACAGAAACGCCACGCTACAGGCTACAGAAACGCCACACTACAGAAACGCCACACTACAGGCTACAGAAACGCCACACTACAGGCTACAGAAACGCCACACTACAGGCTACAGAAACGCCACACTACAGGCTACAGAAACGCCACGCTACAGGCTACAGAAACGCCACGCTACAGGCTACAGAAACGCCACACTACAGAAACGCCACACTACAGGCTACAGAAACGCCACACTACAGGCTACAGAAACGCCACACTACAGGCTACAGAAACGCCACGCTAGAGGCTACAGAAACGCCACACTACAGGCTACAGAAACGCCACACTACAGAAACGCCACACTACAGGCTACAGAAACACCACGCTACAGGCTACAGAAACGCCACGCTACAGGCTACAGAAACGCCACACTACAGAAACGCCACGCTACAGGCTACAGAAAAGCCACGCTACAGGCTACAGAAACGCCACGCTACAGGCTACAGAAACGCCACGCTACAGGCTACAGAAACGCCACGCTACAGGCTACAGAAACGCCACGCTACAGGCTACAGAAACGCCACGCTACAGGCTACAGAAACGCCACACTACAGGCTACAGAAACGCCACACTACAGGCTACAGAAACGCCACACTACAGAAACGCCACACTACAGGCTACAGAAACGCCACACTACAGGCTACAGAAACGCCACACTACAGGCTACAGAAACACCACGCTACAGGCTACAGAAACGCCACGCTACAGAAACGCCACACTACAGGCTACAGAAACGCCACACTACAGGCTACAGAAACGCCACGCTACAGGCTACAGAAACGCCACGCTACAGGCTACAGAAACGCCACACTACAGGCTACAGAAACGCCACGCTACAGGCTACAGAAACGCCACACTACAGGCTACAGAAACGCCACACTACAGGCTACAGAAACGCCACGCTACAGGCTACAGAAACGCCACGCTACAGGCTACAGAAACGCCACGCTACAGGCTACAGAAACGCCACGCTACAGGCTACAGAAACGCCACGCTACAGGCTACAGAAACGCCACGCTACAGGCTACAGAAACGCCACACTACAGGCTACAGAAACGCCACGCTACAGGCTACAGAAACGCCACGCTACAGGCTACAGAAACGCCACACTACAGGCTACAGAAGCTACAGGCTACAGAAACGCCACACTACAGGCTACAGAAACGCCACACTACAGGCTACAGAAACGCCACGCTACAGGCTACAGAAACGCCACACTACAGGCTACAGAAACGCCACACTACAGGCTACAGAAACGCCACACTACAGGCTACAGAAACGCCACACTACAGGCTACAGAAACGCCACACTACAGGCTACAGAAGCTACAGGCTACAGAAACGCCACACTACAGGCTACAGAAACGCCACACTACAGGCTACAGAAACGCCACACTACAGGCTACAGAAACGCCACACTACAGGCTACAGAAACGCCACACTACAGGCTACAGAAACCTGGGTCAGTCATGATCAGTAGGAACAAAACAAACCAAATCCAGCTTTGTTGTGGTGTGGTGCAGCCTACCTTGATTGTATCCAGCTTGTTGTGGTGTGGTGTGGTGCAGCCTACCTTGGTTGTATTCAGCTTGCTGTGGTGTGGTGTGGTGCAGCCTACCTTGGTTGTATTCAGCTTGCTGTGGTGTGGTGTGGTGCAGCCTACCTTGGTTGTATTCAGCTTACTGTGGTGTGGTGTGGTGCAGCCTACCTTGGTTGTATTCAGCTTGCTGTGCTGTGGTGTGGTGCAGCCTACCTTGGTTGTATTCAGCTTGCTGTGGTGCAGCTCCAGGACCTGTAGAGCTGCTTTTAGATTGGTCTGTGGCTCCAACAGCTCCATTTTGATTGGCCCAAGGCAGTGGACGTCAGGAGGGGACAGGTACATGCGCAGTAGAGACAGGTACACCTGTATCGTAATACCACTGGGTTAACAGACAGGTACACCTGTATCATAATACCACTGGGTTAACAGACAGGTACACCTGTATCATAATACCACTGGGTTAACAGACAGGTACACCTGTATCATAATACCACTGGGTTACACCTGTATCATAATACCACTGGGTTAACAGACAGGTACACCTGTATCATAATACCACTGGGTTAACAGACAGGTACACCTGTATCATAATACCACTGGGTTACACCTGTATCATAATACCACTGGGTTAACAGACAGGTACACCTGTATCATAATACCACTGGGTTAACAGACAGGTACACCTGTATCATAATACCACTGGGTTAACAGACAGGTACACCTGTATCATAATACCACTGGGTTAACAGACAGGTACACCTGTATCGTAATACCACTGGGTTAACAGACAGGTACACCTGTATCGTAATACCACTGGGTTAACAGACAGGTACACCTGTATCATAATACCACTGGGTTAACAGACAGGTACACCTGTATCGTAATACCACTGGGTTAACAGACAGGTACACCTGTATCATAATACCATTGGGTTAACAGACAGGTACACCTGTATCGTAATACCACTGGGTTAACAGACAGGTACACCTGTATCATAATACCACTGGGTTAACAGACAGGTACACCTGTATCGTAATACCACTGGGTTACACCTGTATCGTAATACCACTGGGTTAACAGACAGGTACACCTGTATCGTAATACCACTGGGTTAACAGACAGGTACAACTGTATCGTAATACCACTGGGTTAACAGACAGGTACAACTGTATCGTAATACCACTGGGTTAACAGACAGGTACACCTGTATCATAATACCACTGGGTTAACAGACAGGTACCACTGGGTTAACAGACAGGTACACCTGTATCATAATACCACTGGGTTAACAGACAGGTACACCTGTATCGTAATACCACTGGGTTAACAGATATAGAGGGTTAACAAGGCCAGTGAGTATGCGTCAGTCTTAAGAGGTTACTCACATCTTTGTTTCTGTCTGTCTCTTCGTCATAATGCCCGTGACAGTACCTGAGGGGAGAGCAACAGATCATCAGCCTCGAGTGAGGTAACAACATGTGACTATTGACAGGTGTTTTGAATCAGCATGTTATTGTTAATGGCTGGTTGGATGTTTTAGTGGGAGACTTTCTGCAGTCCTACTCACTCCTCATTAAAGGTTGCAAAATTTCCCAAAATTGACAGGTTTTCCAGAAATCCTGATTGGAAGATTCCCAGAATCAGGAGGCAATAAGCAGGAACTCTGGAATCTTCTCAACAGGATTTCTGAAAAACCTTTCGGGAAAGTTGCCGAAACACAGGGAACACAGGAAATGTGGCGTCTGCTTTGGCGTAGCTGTATCTCAGTTGGTAGAGCTCGCAACGCCAGGGTTGTGGGTTCATTTCCCACGGGGGGCCAGTATGAAAATGTATACTAACTGTAAGTCGCTCTGGATAAGAGTGTCTGCTAAATAACTAAAATGTGAAATGTGTATGAGCTGAAATAAACATCACTGAGAAGTCCTGTGTCATGGGGGCTTAAGGTTGGAACACATCGGACTAGTTTTGACCCCATAAACCAAAAAGAAGTGGTCTCTTTTACTTTCAGTCCCTCACCAACAGCCGTGTGGAGTTACATTTACATTTTAGTCATTTTAGCAGACGTTCTTATCCAGAGCATACATTTATTTTTTTCTCCAGTGGGAATCGAACCCACAACCCTGGCGTTGCAAACGCCATGCTCTACCAACTGAGCTACATCCCTGCCGGCCATTCCCTCCCCTACCCTGGACGACGCTGGGCCAAATTGTGCGCCGCCCCCATGGGTCTCCCGGTCACGGCCGGCTACGACAGAGCCTGGATTCGAACCAGGATCTCTAGTGGCACAGCTAGCGCTGCGATGCAGTGCCTTAGACCACTGCACCACTCGGGAGGAGTTGGTAGCAGGTACTTTTTATTTTCTTATTGCTTTGATTTATTTCTCACACTGAGCTGATATATTCATTCAAACCCTCTGGTTCATAACAACTTCAATTATTATACTTTCAGTTGAACCACATGGTGTATGACCAATGTGGTTCAAATCCAGCCAATCCTCTATTCTAATGACAGCACAATGTGATGTTTTATAGACTGAAGTGAGGAGAGACTGAGGCAAAAAGGTAGAAATGTAACATCAGGTTCTGGTGAGCATCACCTCAACTGAGATGATTATGTGACAAATGAATGCTAAGGAGCTGACACATTGTGTGCATAATGCTGGCTGTGATCCGATGAACATTGAGGAAACACCCCAATTTTTTTTTATTCCATTAAGTCTAATAGGTTGTTTTAAAGCAACACTCCGTCATCTCTGTTTTTCCCACTGTGGCCACACGAGGAACTGCAATAGCTGAAAACCACAACAAAACAGTCCCTGGCTCGACGTCTATGTCCTTCTGTTATTCCTCCCATCTTCTCTCCTCAATCGAACTGGAAGAGAACGTCTAAAGGTCCCGTTGACCTTCTCCAATGCGTTTTTAGAAGGATGCGAGGAGAGATGAACTGAGAAATAGTCTCTGTGTATTTAGCTTTAGCCACGGAAGGTGAGGTAAGGTGCCTGGCTGGGCATTACGCCGACTCATCAGTTGACAATCCTAAGAACTGTTTTTAAACCTGTATTTAGAATGAAACGATTAGAAATTGATAAATAAATCTCTCTCCCTCCCTCTCTCTGCCAGATGACTCCCTCCAACTCTCAGAGCTCTGGCATCGTCTCCATCAGTTCTAGTGAACTGTCTTCAGAGTTCCAGAGTCAGAGGGTTGAAGTTACCAAAGCTCATCAGGACTAAAAAGACCCCGAGTGCTGTGAAGGAGTCCGATGTAAATACAGCACATTTTGTTACGTTACAGCCTTATTCTAAAATGGATTAAATTGTTTTTCCCCCTCATCAATCTACACACAATACCCCATAATGACAAAGCAAAAACAGGTTTTATATCGCATTTACATAAGTATTCAGACCCTTTACTCAGTACTTTGTTGAAGCACCTTTGGTAGTGATTACAGCCTCGAGTCTTCTTGGGTATGACGCTACATGCTTGGCACACCTGTATTTGGGGAGTTTCTCCCATTCTTCTCTGCAGGTCCTCTCAAGCTCTGTCAGGTTGGATGGGGGAGCGTCGCTGCACAGCTCATTTCAGGTCTCTCCAGAGACGTTAGATCGGGTTCAAGTCCGGGTTCTGGCTGGGCCACTCAAGGACATTCAGAGACTTGTCCCGAAGCCACTCCTGCGTTGTCTTGGCTGTGTGCTTAGGGTCGTTGTCCTGTTGGAAGGTGAAACCTTCGCCCAAGTCTGAGGTCCTGAGCGCTCTGGAGCAGGTTTTCAGTTGATTGGTATTTGTTGGGTCCTATTTCCTCACAGGTAGGGAGAGTTGATTGGTATTTGTTGGGTAATTTAGCAGAAGCTCTTATCCAGAGCGACTTACAGGAGCAATTGGGGTTAAGTGCCTTGCTCAAGGGCACAGACAGATTTTTCACCTTGTCGGCTCAGGGATTCGAACCAGCGACCTTTCAGTTACTGGCCAAACACTAACCGCTAGGCTACCTTCCGTCTTCACCAGCGGATTCATCTTCTGCTTGGTTCCTCGTTGTCTTATTTCCTCCTTGCTGTATTCTGGCTCAAAAGTTGTAATCGTCCAACTATGCGGGGGGGGGGGTCATCACTTGCAGCAGCCGTTCTACAGGTTTCTCTGACAGCTGTAACGAGAGAAGCTCTCTGACAGACACAGAACTACAGTCTCATGGCTATTAAACTCGGGGCGTGGGACAAGTGGAGATCAGGAAATCAGTATCACTCCTCCCTAAAGCTTGTTGTAGTTTTAAAAAAAAAACACATGATTACCCCCAAATATGTCATTGAGGGTAAAATCAGGAAAATAACCATACATAGCTTTTGATCTACAGAACGCATTTGGAAGCTGTTTTCACAGTCCTACATGTTCGTAACGTGATCTCGACAACTATTATGAGGTCAAATTGGCAGAACGTTCCTTTAAGGCAGATATTAAAAGATAATCTGCTGAACTTGCAATAACGTTCACTGGTCCCAGGATTATTTGGTGTCACATGATGCAAGAGCAAAGCGTTAAATCCCCCCCCCCCCCCACCAAGTCACCACGTTGGGTGTCTGATGAAAAAGACTTCCTTTCTACAAGAGTCCCAGTGGACATCAGAGGGGAATAAAGTGAACCATCCGTCAGCTAAACCAACCGTGTGCGAGTCTGTCTGTGTCTAGACGGTACTACTTACTCCTCTGCCATGTGCGTGTCCTTCAGGACGTGGACGTAGATGAAGAGGGCCTGTTCATGTTTCCCCATCCGACCCAGCAGAAGGGCCCGCTCCTCCAGAAGACCTGACACAGACAAACGACACGGCTAGGTTGAAGATACCCAGGTTAGCGTAAGTTATGATTCCGTGCGGAAGCATAGCTGCTACCATTGTTTACAATTCTTCCTCACTTAAGCAAAGGATTATGGGATATTAAAACCCTCATCTTAACCTTTTGCCGTCTTCAACCTAGTGGCACGGTGAGCACACGGTCAGGGATGCTAGCATACAGCCGTTGGCAAGACAGCACAAACAGATCTGGGACCAGACTAGACCTGACACAGATGACATACATTTTTGTTATTTGGCTCATATCCAGAGCGACTCACAATCATTACTTTCAACTAGAGAAGTCCAAAGGACCACACGATAACTGAGACCAGTCAGGGAGGAGAGGACAAGGACTGTTGCTTTGTCACCAGTCTCCACCATATAACCGCGAGGCCATTTTATCACCATACTTAGATGCTGATACGTGTCGCCATTCTCTCGATTCTATATGTATTGCAATTCGATACTACGATTTTATTGTGATTTGATGTTTCAAACATATTGTTCACTAAACAGTGAGTGGACAAAACATTAGGAACTGCTCTTTCCATGACAGACTGACCAGGTGAATCCAGGTGAAAGCTGTGATCCCTTATTGATGTCACTTGTTAAATCCACTTCAATCAGTGTAGATGAAGGGGAAGAGACAGGTTAAAGAAGGATTTTTAAGCCTTGAGACAATTGAGACATGGATTGTGTATGTGTGCCATTCAGAGGGTGAATGGGCAAGACAAAATATTGAAGTGCCTTTGAACAGGGTTTGGTAGTAGGTGCCAGGCGCACCGGTTTGAAGAACTGCAACGCTGCTGGGTTTTTCATGCTCAACAGTTTCCCGTGTGCATCAAGAATGGTCCACCACCCAAAGGACATCCAGCCAACTTGACACAACCGTGGGAAGCATTGGAGTCAACATGGGGCCAGCATCCCTGTGGAACGCTTTCGGCACCTTGTAGAGTCCATGCCATGAAGAATTGAGGCTGTTCTGATGGCAAAAGGGTGCGCAACTCAATATTAGGAAGGTGTTCATAATGTTTTGTACACTCAGTGTTTGTCTGCTGCAGAGAGACGAGAGAGCCGTGAGAAATGTTGTTTTGATCAGTCATGGAAATAAGAGTGCTGAAAACATGTTGGCTCACTTTTTCAAAAGAAGACGGAGAGCAAGCTATAGGATGCTGCAGGTACAGCCTACAAGCGCTAGCTAATGCTACCCAGCAAGTACAAATCGATACTATGAGTCAACGTATCGATATATCGTCCAAAATAATATCTTGATATCTATCGATTATTTCCTCACATCACTAATAACCGTCCCATTCTTACCATCAAAGGGGAAGTCACTGATAAGTCGTCCGGGCTCGTAGCTGGTAGAAACCTCTAGGAAACACAGCAGCTTGTTCCTGAACTCTCCCAAGTCCCCCTCCTCCTTCCCAGCAGCCACTGCGGGAACCCCTACAGGACAGGAAGACAGAACAGACAGATCCCAGATGTGGAGTACCTCAGGGCAGTGAGCTTGGGCTACTATAGATCAATGGATACTACATATTCCTCAGCAACAGAAGTATTTTGTCAGCTTTCTCTGTCCAATAAAACAAGCTGCTTGATAACGGCTGGCTCATCCACAGACCTCCAGTAGAGCGTATAGTCGTCCCCAGGTAGTAGTGATAGTAGTGGTAGGGTAAGCATTTCACTGTAATGTCTGCACCTGTTGTATTCGGCGCATGTGGCCAATACAATTTGATTTGATTTGATTTGAGGGCCGTTCCACCAATCTGGAGCCTTTTGAGAAGTCTAACTTAGTCAACAAAAAAAAAACATTGATGTTACCCAATTTTTACATTCTGTCAAAGAATGTTCAACTACATACAAAACACGTTTTCCCCGACAGGTTACCTTTACCTGGAAGTTTTCTACACTTCCTGGTTCTACATATCTAGTCTATTTAGGGTTTTAGATGTTTTAATTTTCTTTCTTTTGCAGTGTTTCAGCTTTATTGCTCAGTCTTTGATAGTACGGGTTCCTTATACCGACACCACATATCCTGTGTACATGGGTTTTGTTCTGGTAGAAATACATCTATAACACGTTCTGTTCTATCCTGTATTTCTATCTGATGTTATGACATCTAGTGGCCCTTTTGGGTACATTAGATTACCGCCTGGTGTCTGCAGTGACCTCTGGCTCTCTGTCTGGCCTTCCCTGTCTCTCTGTGTGGCCTTCCCTGTCTCTCTGTGTGGCCTTCCCTGTCCCAGCCTGGTGTCTGCAGTGACCTCTGGCTCTCTGTGTGGCCTTCCCTGTCTCTCTGTGTGGCCTTCCCTGTCTCTCTGTGTGGCCTTCCCTGTCTCTCTGTGTGGCCTTCCCTGTCTCTCTGTGTGGCCTTCCCTGTCTCTCTGTGTGGCCTTCCCTGTCCCACCGTTGTTTGTGGAGATATGCTCTGCTGAAGGTCGACTGACCCAAAACCCAGCTATAATTAAAATACATTTGCATCTGACAAAGTGTGCAGAGACTTTTTCCTGTTTTCCCATCTCCAGAGGTAAACAAATGAAAACTATAGTAAGTGCCAAATAAAGTGACAAGGTTCACCGTAACAGGGTTGACCGCAAAAGGGTTGACCGTAACAGGGTTGACCCTAACAGGGTTGACCGTAACAGGGTTGACCGCAACAGGGTTAATGATTTCTTCTTTTTTTTTTTATCAGCCATTCCCTTTGTGACAGGGGGAAACGGAAGCTTGTGTGCAACAGCGGAGGCACAATTGAATGCAAGATTCACAAAAATTGTTAAAACATTTCTAGCCTGTCTATCTATGGGTAACAGGGTTGACGTGTTATTTTTGTACTTTTATTTTTTTCACCTTTATTTAACCAGGTTATGCTCGACCCGCTCAGTTTTCCACCACAAAACACCAGAAAATTGCCAAAAAAAACTAGAACCATCTCACCTGCTTTTAATCTATGATTTGACTACATATTTTTAAAAAGGAATAGTTTACTTACTTGGGAGTATGGCTAGACGGTACACTGTCCTTCTCTCAGCACATATCAAAGCTGCAGGCTAAGGTTAAATCTAGACTTGGTTTCCTCTATCGTAATCACTCCTCTTTCACCCCAGCTGCCAAACTAACCCTGATTCAGATGACCATCCTACCCATGTTAGATTACGGAGACGTAATTTATAGATCGGCAGGTAAGGGTGCTCTCGAGTGGCTAGATGTTCTTTACCATTCGGCCATCAGATTTGCCACCAATGCTCTTTATAGGACACATCACTGCACTCTTTACCCCTCTGTAAACTGGTCATCTCTGTATACCGGCCGCAAGACCCACTGGTTGATGCTTATTTATAAAACCCTCTTAGGCCTCACTCCCCCCTATCTGAGATACCAACTGCAGCCCTCATCCTCCACATACAACACCCGTTCTGCCAGTCACATTCTGTTAAAGGTCCCCAAAGCACACACATCCCTGGGTCGCTCCTCTTTTCAGTTCGCTGCAGCTAGCGACTGGAACGAGCTGCAAAAAAATATTCAAACTGGACAGTTTTATCTCCATCTCTTCATTCAAAGACTCAATCATGGACACTCTTACTGCCAGTTGTGGCTGCTCCGCCTGATGTATTGTTGTCTCTACCTTCTTGCCCTTTGTGCTGTTGTCTGGTAATGTATGTACCATGTTGTTGTAGCAGTTGTAGTAGTAGTAGTAGTAGTAGTAGTAGTAGTAGTAGTAGTAGTAGTAGTAGTAGTAGTAGTAGTAGTAGTAGTAGTGGTAATAGTGTGGTAGTAGTAGTAGTAGTAGTGTGGTAGTAGTAGTAGTAGTGGTAGTATGGTGGTAGTAGTAGTAGTAGTATGGTAGTAGTAGTAGTGGTGGTAGTAGTAGTAGTAGCAGTAGTAGTAGTAGCAGTAGTAGTAGTAGTGTGGTAGTAGTAGTAGTGTGGTAGTATTGTAGTAGTAGTAGTAGTAGTAGTAGTAGTAGTAGTAGTAGTATGGTGGTAGTAGTAGTAGTAGTAGTGGTAGTAGTAGTGGTAGTAGTAGTAGTGGTAGTAGTAGTAGTAGTAGTAGTAGTAGTAGTGGTTGTAGTAGTAGTAGTGGTGGTTGTAGTAGTAGTAGTAGTAGTAGTAGTAGTAGTAGTAGTAGTAGTAGTAGTATTATGGTGGTAGTAGTAGTAGTAGTAGTAGTAGTGGTAGTAGTATGGTGGTTGTAGTAGTAGTAGTAGTAGTAGTAGTAGTAGTAGTAGTAGTAGTAGTAGTATGGTGGTAGTAGTAGTGGTGGTAGTAGTAGTGGTGGTAGTAGTAGTAGTAGTATGGTGGTAGTAGTAGTAGTAGTAGTAGTAGTAGTAGTAGTAGTAGTATGGTGGTAGTAGTAGTAGTAGTATGGTGGTAGTAGTAGTAGTAGTAGTAGTAGTGTGGTAGTAGTAGTAGTAGTGGTAGTAGTAGTAGTGGTGGTAGTAGTAGTAGTAGTAGTAGTAGTGGTGTAGTAGTAGTAGTAGTAGTAGTAGTAGTAGTAGTAGTAATAGTGGTAGTAGTAGTGATAGTAGTAGTAGTAGTAGTATTAGTAGTAGTAGTAGTGATAGTAGTAGTGATAGTGATAGTAGTAGTAGTAGTAGTAGTAGTAGTAGTAGTAGTAGTAGTAGTAGTAGTAGATCTTACCCTCGGGCAGGGAGTTGAGGTACTGCTTCATGAGCCCCTGGACCCTCTCTAGGTACAGCTGTATGAGGACGTTATGGAACTCTGGTCCTGTCTCCTCCCAGACATGTATGATGTGCTCCAGGTAGGGCACAGCCAGCTCCTTAAAACCCTCCTTCAGGAAGTTCAGAATCTTGTCTCTGGGCAGGGTCTCTACCTCCGTCAGGTCTTCAGTAAAAATCTGCGATAGACACAAACAATATGTATAATAATAATAATAATAATAATAATATGCCATTTAGCAGACGCTTTTATCCAAAGCGACTTACAGTCATGCGTGCATATATTTTTGTGTATGGGTGGTCCCGGGGATCGAACCCACTACCTTGGCGTTACAAGCGCCGTGCTCTACCAGCTGAGCTACAGAGGACCAATATATACGTATACGTATATTGATACTGAATTTAAAACTTCCCACATCGTGAAGAATGACTGTATTTTAGTATGTACAGTAGATGTCCAAAAGTATGTGGACACCCCTTCAAATTAGTGGATTCGGCTATTTCAGCCACACCCGTTGCTGACAGGTGTATAAAATCGAGCACACAGCCATGCAATCTCCATAGACAAACATTTGATGTAGAATGGCCTTACTGAAGAGCTCGGTGACTTTCAACGTGGCACCGTCATAGGATGTCACCTTTCCAACAAGTCAATTCGTCTAATTTTTGCCCTGCTAGAGCTGTCCTGGTCAACTGTAAGTGCTGTTATTGTGAAGTGGAAACGTCTAGGAGCAACAACGGCTCAGCATCGAAGTGGTAGGCCACACAAGCTCACAGAACGGGACCGCCAAGTGCTGAAGCGCGTAGCGCGTAAAAATCGTCTGTCCTCGGTTGCAACACTCACTACCGAGTTCCAAAGCAACATCAGCACAATAACTGTTCGTCGGGAGCTTCATGAAATGGGTTTCCGTGGCCAAGCAGCCGCACACAAGCCTAAGATTACCATGCGCAATGCCAAGTGTCGGCTGGAGTGGTGTAAAGCTCGCCTCCATTGGACTCTCGAGCAGTGGAAACAAGTTCTCTGGGGTGATGAATCACGCTTCACCATCTGGCAGTCCAATGGACGAATCTGGGTTTGGCGGATGCCAGGAGAACGCTACCTGCCCCAATACATAGTGCCAACTGTAAAGTTTGGTGGAGGAGGAATAATGGTCTGGGGCTGTTTTTCATGGTTCGGGCGAGGCCCCTTAGTTCCAGTGAGGGGAAATCTTAACGCTACAGCATACAATGACATTCTAGACGATTCTGTGCTTCCAACTTTGTGGCAACAGTTTGGGGAAGGCCCTTTCCTGTTTCAGCATGACAATGCCCCCGTGCACAAAGCGAATTCCATACAGAAATGGTTTGTCGATATCGGTGTGGAAGAACCTGACTGACCTACAAAGAGCCCTGACCTCAACCCCATCGAACACCTTTGGGATGAATTGGAATGCCGACTGTGAGCCGGTCCTAATCGCCCAACATCAGTGCCCGACCTCACTAATGCTCGTGGCTGAATGGAAGCAAGTCCCCCGCAGCAATGTTCCAACAAACATTGCAGTCAACTAGGGTGGGTAAAGACAGTTTAAGACAGATTAACTCCTGACACTCCGGTCTCACCTTCAGTCCGTCCTCAGGACAGATCTTCAGCACCCAGGGAGAGAACTCAAAGATAATGCCGAGATTCTCCATCCCTGACAAGATATAATAGAGATGATTAATCCTACGCTCAGAGAGGACAGGGTTGGGAATGTGAGAATGGGTAGAAAGGTCACAGGACAGTATGTGTGATAGTTATGGTGTTATGGTGCTATAACACCTGTGGTGTTCTCTGTTCGTGCCGTCGTTCACATTTAAATGTTGCTGTCTGGAAAGCCTATCGTATGTCTCAATCCCAGTGTTTATTTGGATGTTTAATAAAATGTTAAGTTGGTGTTGGGAGGTTAACTCACCCAGTCTCTGGAGGTACTGCACCGTCCTCTCATGCCCCTTTAGGGGAGAGTTAGCCTTGGTGGACTGGTCCAACAACACCTGCAGGGCTAGGGGAGGAAGAGGGGAGGAAGAGGGGAGGAAGAGGGGAGAGTTAGCCTTGGTGGACTGGTCCAACAACACCTGCAGGACTAGGGGAGGAAGAGGAGCAGGGCTAGGGGAGGAAGAGGGGAGAGTTGGCTTTGGTGGACTGGTCCAACAACACCTGCAGGGCTAGGGGAGGAAGAGAGGAGCACACAGGGTCAGGAAGAGGTCAAGGAGAGGTGAAGTAGAAGGTGAAGGAGAGGTGTGGAGAGGTGAAGGAGGGGTGTGGAGAGGTGAAGGAGGGGTGTGGAGGGTTGAAGGAGAGGTGAAGGAGAGGTGAAGGAGGGGTGTGGAGGGGTGAAGGAGAGGTGAAGGAGAGGTGTGGAGAGGTGAAGTAGAAGGTGAAGGAGAGGTGACGGAGAGGTGTGGACAGGAAGGAGAAGTGAAGGAGAGGTGTGGAGAGATGAAGGAGAGGTGAAGGAGGGGTGTGGAGAGGTGAGGAGAGGAAGGAGAAGTGAAGGAGAGGTGTGGAGAGATGAAGGAGAGGTGAAGGAGGGGTGTGGAGGGGTGAAGGAGAGGTATGGAGAGATGAAGGAGAGGAAACTTACAAAAATCTCAAAATTGAAATGTTTGCGGGGATGAAAATTGCTCATCAATTGGATTCCACAACTTATTTGATTAACGACGTCTCTGAGCAACAAGGGTCCGAGGCTTCACTACTCCTTCAATGAATCATCAAATCGGGTTCGGCTTCCACAACTTCTTTGATTAAGAAGGCCTTGAGACTTCACTACTTAGAATTTCTTTAATTAACGAGAGCAGGATACTTCAGTTCTAAGACATATTTAATTACCACGATGGACCAAATACACACAGGGAAGATAATGACCAGAGTGTTATAAACCCGTAGATTTAGGACGAGGTCCTCAAGCCTGCTACTTGATTGGTTAATATAGAATGCTGTGTAGGCCTCATGCAAAACATAAATGACATTTGTAGATAGACAGGAGAAGATTAATCATCTCAGGGCAGCAGGTAGCCAAGCGGTTAGAGCATTGGGCCAGTAACTGAAAGGTTGCTGGTTCGAATCCCTGAGGAGACAAGGCTCTGTCAATGTGCCCTTGAGCAAGGCACTTAACCCTAATTGCTCCTGTAAGTCGCTCTGGATAAGAGCTACTGCTAAATGACTAAAATGTAAAGCAAAATGTATGATATAAACAACTCAATCTTGCAACAAGTCTGTACGCTCGGGGAAATATATGTTGAGAGATACAAATTGTGTATCAGTCATCACGTTTATATTTCTTTCAGACAAGTTGCTTTTGTTACCAAGTGTTAATGTTTTCAGTATTATGCTGTCATTAAAGTTTAAACCAGGATGTGTTCCTATGGCCTCATCAACCTGGTTATAGTTTAAACCAGGATGTGTTCTTCAGCCTGGTTATCATAGGTCACAGTCAATAGTTACTCATTAAGTCATTATTAATACTATCATTGCATGTTCAGCCTAGGAGAGCCTGTAGTGTGAGAAAGATACCGTCCTCTGTACTAGCTTATTAGTAACTAGGATATTATCTAAGACAAATGTAAAATATATAAAACATAGTTATAAATATATAAAAGAAAATCCACTTCTAACAGTCCCTTCCTTCAGCTCCTACTAGGACCTTTCCTACGTCAAATGGGCAATTAGTATGCCTGGCCATGTGGGGTCACTGGGCATAAAGCTTACAGTTGACTGGACCCAGCGTGCTCCCACGGCGTGGCAACCTTCCCCCAGCCTGCCAGGTTGAATACTCCATCTCCATATTAAAATCAGGTCAGTGACATAAATCCCCTATCGTTTACCAATTAGCTCCCAGCAGATGTGTATCAGTAACCCCCCCACCCCCACTTTAACCACTCTTCTCCCCATTTCATCACACCAGTGTCACTACCACTCCATCTTCTTCCATGGCGTCGAGGTCCAGGATATACGGTTCTCCTCAGAGCTGCATTTTTCTTGCGCTTTAGCCCGGAAGGACCAGGCCAGGAGGGCAGAGGCACAAGCTGCCAGACCAGCTACGTACTCCAGCACACCATATATCCATCCCCATAGCTGGTTCTCTACAACCCCTGGCATTGTTCGTCAAGGTGTCGATGAAAGTTGAAGCAACCAGACGCATTCCCATGGTGAATTATTCGGACCTGATTTGTTCTATAAAAAAAAGGGTCTGTCCCCGGAGTCGCGGCAGTGTCTTGGTGGAGGTCTCAGAGCACATGTCCCCAGGCAATGCCAAATCCTTTTTCTCGAGGCATTTCAGGTAAAGTATGAAGTTGACAGCAGGCTCTGCTACAGCTCCACCAGACTCGTGTGCAGAGGGGTTTTCATGGCTGGTTCGTGAGATAATTCTGGTCCCAGTCATGTCCTTGAAATTCTTCCCTGGCAGGTGACATCCTCGGCTTTTCGATACAATTTCAGGTTAGTGGAGGATTTCTGTTGTGTGATGGGCGTCTCCAAGATCTGCCATTTTCCTTTCTCTAGTGGGATGGGGTGGGGGAACACTTGCCTCCACTTTGGCCCTAGGCTGAGAGTCCCGACCCCATTCCACTGCTAGTTCTGTCATTACGGCCCTCCATGTTGATGGAGAGGAGTCCAGTGTTCTATTTTCCACTCGTCTTTATATATTTATAAATCTTTATATATTATAGTCTCAATGTCATTTTTTTCTCTTTCTGGACCTCTTTTTTTAGTTGTTGAAGTTCTTGTGTCCCCCCCCCCCGTGAGCTTTTCTTTCCAGTCATTTACCAGTTGTTCTACCTGTGTTATCGAGGTGGGCTTGCAGCAGTTCTTAGTGTCCCGCCCGCCTGGGCTTGGCTAAGGTAACATCTGGTTATGGGTACCCCGCGGGCGGCTACCATATTAATCTAGTAAGGGTTTAAGTACATTGATTGATCTACTGTGTTGATGGTACAGCCAAGCCCATTGTTTGATCTACTGCCTGCCAATAGGACACAGGGGGTATGGTCGCGGGGATTCTGGTGGAGTTCGGGAGCCGTGTCTTTGGGAATAAGGCTACGTTGCCCCGGTGTGAATACATCTCCACCTCTGGTCCTATTCGCTGTGGAGGGTTATTTTCCATGCTGGCGGACAGTTTGTTTCCTCAGTATTCCTACCACCGGAGCAAGACGGAAATGCAACAAAATACATTTAAAAAATAGAATTAAAAAAATGTGTCTACTCTCTGCATTCAAGCAGCTGATTATGACCGGCCCAAAGAAATTACAAGAGCGATAGGTGTGTTTATAGCCGCGGATATGGGGAGCGATAGGTGTGTTTATAGCCGCGGATATGGGGAGCGATAGGTGTGTTTATAGCCGCGGATATGGGGAGCGATAGGTGTGTTTATAGCCGCGGATATGGGGAGCGATAGGTGTGTTTATAGCCGCGGATATGGGGAGCGATAGGTGTGTTTATAGCCGCGGATATGGGGAGCGATAGGTGTGTTTATAGCCGCGGATATGGGGAGCGATAGGTGTGTTTATAGCCGCGGATATGGGGAGCGATAGGTGTGTTTATAGCCGTGGATATGCGCCCATTCTCAGTGGTTTAGAGCGATAGGTGTGTTTATAGCCGCGGGTATGGGGAGCGATAGGTGTGTTTATAGCCGCGGGTATGGGGAGCGATAGGTGTGTTTATAGCCGCGGATATGCGCCCATTCTCAGTGGTTTAGAAGAATAGGGCGTTTCAGCGCCTCATGAAAGTGCTCGAGTCACGTTACGAACTTTGCCCTCTCGCACCCATTTCAGCAAACAGGTAGTACCTGCACTATATATAAGCAAGCTAAAGCCGAAGTTGTCAATGAATTGGCCAATGCACCCTGTGTTGCACGTTACTACAGATGGATGGACCTCGAGGGCTACAGAGAGATCCTTAACCCCTAGAGTCGATGTCCGCGCCCCCACGGAAATCAAATTAACATAATACAAAAAAGTCCCCATCAAAATCCGTCAGTTTAAACTAGAGATGTTTGTTTTGTTTTTTGCAGTGAAAGGTCGCAGAGCTAGAGCAGTGTTTGTCAGACCAGGAGACGTCCCGAACATCGGTCTTCTCATGAAAACGTCTGCAGCGTCCGAACGGTTTGGCCTACTAACTACTACCCCTCTATGGAAAGACGAGACTCTCACGAACACGGCTTAGAGACTCTTAAGAATGAAATATTATTAGAATAGCCTAATTCACAAATAGCTTCCGATGTCTCAATAGCTCTGAAACCTGAATATTTCAGGGTATAGATAAAGACTTCGTTACCTTGCTTTGAATTCATTAAAATTAGGAAATGATTTTATAAAAATACATAAAAAGGATTTGGTTGTAATTGTAATGTTGCAATATTTAACTAGAGCTTTAAAGTTAAAAAAAAGTTTCATTAGCTAAGGGGTTCCCAAACTTTTTTGGACCACGACCCCATTTTGATATCTGAAAAATCTCACGACCCCAACCATGTGAAAAAATTATGTAATTAACAGCCAATGTTTACTTTTTTATTATTTGGGGCTATGGCAGTCAATTGTAAAACATTGTAACAGTATTTCTGGTTGTCTTCTCAACTCACCATCACATACTTTTAATGTGGGGCTATGACAGTCAATTGCAAATTTGTCTGACAATGTCTCATCTCACTAATGAGATGGGCGTGTTTGATGCATGTCGCGTCGGAGCTTCTCAAAATCAGGGTGCGTGGTCGACAGTGCGCACCTCACCTCTGCTGTCACATCCAACCTGGATCAATATTTGGTTTTAATGCAGACGAGAGCACAGAATCCAGCTTCACATAGAAATGAGCTGGAGAAGGGTAGCCTCCCATTAGTTGTATGGTGCTTTCAAGACAACTGGGAACTCTGAAATATACGAGGTCAAATCAAGACGTCAGTGATCTTTAGATCAGAAAGTTGGAGCTCTAGATAGAGGCCCGAGTTCCCGAGTTGGAATTCCGAGTTGGATGACCGTTGAAAACAATTTCCCTGTCAGAGCTCATTTCTTTCCGAGTTCCCAATTGTTTTGAATGCGGCATTAATGCTCAGAGGGAGACGGCAGGGTATTCCCATTTGAGTCAGGAATCAAAACTGTGAATGCGTTGTCTGCAGCATTCAGTCACGTGACCGCTCAATCAGCTGTTCGATTTCACTTACCGGCATGTCAACTGAGCCAGGATCACAGTCAAAGCCTAATTATTATTTAGGCTACATTATTATTATTATTAGCTATAGCCTGCCATGTAAGAAACTAATTGTGAAGTATTTGTTACACGCAACAGGCTGGCAGGAGTGATCAGCATTTCAACAACAGCTCTTCAACAAGCCTATACATGTAGCTTTTAGGCTGTATAAAATGAAAATGTTTAAAAAATATATTACTTAGAATTAAATAATAATTAAACGAAAAATGCCTTCTACAGTGCCTTCTGAATTCACTTTTAGATATACGAGCTTGGCCAGTCTTTGGTTTGAGGATC
Organism: Coregonus lavaretus; assembly: GCF_964263955.1. Taxonomy (NCBI): domain Eukaryota; kingdom Metazoa; phylum Chordata; class Actinopteri; order Salmoniformes; family Salmonidae; genus Coregonus; species Coregonus lavaretus. Next base: position 43,714,739 of record NC_140014.1, read on the forward strand.
ATGCGGTGAGCTATGCATTCCTAGTTCGTTACATTCAGCCTATCAGATGCTCTTATATTCCCATGCCCTAATCGCAGTCGACACAAATCTATTTTGTAACAACAATATCATGGAATAAAATAGAAAATGATAGTTAAACAAGTGCATATAGGGCCTCCCTGATGACGTGGCTGCTGTGTAAAACAACAAATGTATTTTTCTAGAATTCATTGACGATCGTATACTTCAGTTGTAACTGGTTCTGTTGTGCTACATTTCTACAGTTGATAAGACAACTTTAGCACCGTTCCAATCTTAAGACTATACGCCATAGTGACGAGGCTGATTACCTTTCTGGTGCAGGCCCTTCTTCTCATAGAGGATGATGAGCTCGCTGTACTTGTGGGCCTTCTTCAGGATGTACTCACTCTCCTCAATGTGACAGTGGTTATTGTCCAGCCGCAACAGAGGGGAAACCAGGGCCACGTTGGTCTGGAGAGAAGAGAGCCACTAGATTAACAGAGTGGACACGTTGGTCTGGAGAGAAGAGAGCCACTAGATTAACAGAGGGGACACGTTGGTCTGGAGAGAAGAGAGCCACTAGATTAACAGAGGGGACACGTTGGTCTGGAGAGAAGAGAGCCACTAGATTAACAGAGGGGACACGTTGGTCTGGAGAGAGGAGAGCCACTAGATTAACAGAGGGGACACGTTGGTCTGGAGAGAGGAGAGCCACTAGATTAACAGAGGGGACACCAGGGCCACGTTGGTCTGGAGAGAAGAGAGCCACTAGATTAACAGAGGGGACACGTTGGTCTGGAGAGAGGAGAGCCACTAGATTAACAGAGGGGACACGTTGGTCTGGAGAGAGGAGAGCCACTAGATTAACAGAGGGGACACGTTGGTCTGGAGAGAGGAGAGCCACTAGATTAACAGAGGGGACACGTTGGTCTGGAGAGAAGAGAGCCACTAGATTAACAGAGGGGACACGTTGGTCTGGAGAGAGGAGAGCCACTAGATTAACAGAGGGGACACGTTGGTCTGGAGAGAGGAGAGCCACTAGATTAACAGAGGGGACACGTTGGTCTGGAGAGAAGAGAGCCACTAGATTAACAGAGGGGACACGTTGGTCTGGAGAGAAGAGAGCCACTAGATTAACAGAGGGGACACGTTGGTCTGGAGAGAAGAGAGCCACTAGATTAACAGAGGGGACACCAGGACCATGTTGGTCTGGAGAGAGGAGAGCCACTAGATTAACAGAGGGGACACGTTGGTCTGGAGAGAAGAGAGCCACTAGATTAACAGAGGGGACACGTTGGTCTGGAGAGAGGAGAGCCACTAGATTAACAGAGGGGACACGTTGGTCTGGAGAGAAGAGAGCCACTAGATTAACAGAGGGGACACGTTGGTCTGGAGAGAAGAGAGCCACTAGATTAACAGAGGGGACACGTTGGTCTGGAGAGAAGAGAGCCACTAGATTAACAGAGGGGACACGTTGGCCTGGAGAGAGGAGAGCCACTAGATTAACAGAGGGGACACCAGGGCCACGTTGGTCTGGAGAGAAGAGAGCCACTAGATTAACAGAGGGGACACCAGGGCCACGTTGGTCTAGATTAACAGAGGGGACACCAGGACCACGTTGGTCTGGAGAGAAGAGAGCCACTAGATTAACAGAGGGGACACCAGGGCCACGTTGGTCTGGAGAGAAGAGAGCCACTAGATTAACAGAGGGGACACGTTGGTCTGGAGAGAAGAGAGCCACTAGATTAACAGAGGGGACACCAGGACCACGTTGGTCTAGATTAACAGAGGGGACACCAGGACCACGTTGGTCTAGATTAACAGAGGGGACACCAGGACCACGTTGGTCTGGAGAGAAGAGAGCCACTAGATTAACAGAGGGGACACCAGGACCACGTTGGTCTGGAGAGAAGAGAGACACTAGATTAACAGAGGGGACACCAGGGACACGTTGGTCTGGAGAGAAGAGAGCCACTAGATTAACAGAGGGGACACCAGGACCACGTTGGTCTGGAGAGAAGAGAGACACTAGATTAACAGAGGGGACACCAGGGCCACGTCGGTCTGGAGAGAAGAGAGCCACTAGATTAAACAGAAGCAATATTAAAATCACCTTATTTCTGAAGAAGGACTGAGGAGTCTGAGTTTGTATCCCATAATTCTATGAGCTGGTTTTACAGACACAGATGAAGAGTAGTCCATACTCAATGGACAACCTTTATTAAGAGAGCTTTTCAGTCCAGGACTAGTCTTAAAATCAGTCTCCAGGAAACTGGCCCTTTTGATTATACACACAAGATAAAAAAGGGACACAAAGAAACAGAGGCCGTACATGCAGGTAGCATTTGAGCAGCGTGGTGTCGATGATCTGCAGAAGCTTTTTTCTACTCTTGATGGTGGGCGTTCCTTCCATGAGGGGAGAGGGGGTGGAGGGCTCCGAGTCGTTCAGCTGCTTCACCAGGTGGCTGCGTTTCTGGAATACACACATCACACCACACCACAGTCATCAGCCTTTTTCTGGATGGAAAAAGGGGCTTAGGTAGTGAGCGTGGCTATTGGCACAGCAACATGTTGGAGACCATTTTTAAAAAAAGGTCCCCATCTTGGCGGTGAAGATACATTTTTTTTTTCCGCCAATATCCAAAATATTGCAGTTTTAAAGCTAATTTCCTGAAATTCTATGCTTTTTTTCCATGGATAATTCTTTGTTCTCCTGCTCAAACATAACATCAATACTGCTAAATTCATAATAACTAAATCAATACTGCTAACTTCATAACTTGTTCAATACTTCTAAATTCATTATTTTAGGAATTTTCAAATTCTCCCCGACTGTCTAGCTTTTATTTTGGTGATTGTTGGTTCTCAAAAGACAATAAAAAAAATATATATGTCCATTATCTTTTCTACATACTTTATATCTGTTTTCTTTGTTTGTTTTTTTAATACTGTTTGGACTTAGACGACCCAAGAAAGAACTTTAGGCGGCCCGCCCAAGGATTATAATGGCAGACAAAACCCTGTCCAGCAGAATAGCACCCCCTGCCTCACTACAACAGTAAACGGATATGGATCATTTGGAGCGATGATGCACATTCACCTGAGACAGCACACAGAGAGAGGCAAGCCAGCGGTGGGACGGCAGGGCGGTAACGCTGCTGGTAAACGCTACAACCACCCACCTGAGACAGCACACAGAGAGAGGCAAGCCAGCGGTGGGACGGCAGGGCCCCACCTGAGACAGCACACAGAGAGAGGCAAGCCAGCGGTGGGACGGCAGGGCCCCACCTGAGACAGCACACAGAGAGAGGCAAGCCAGCGGTGGGACGGCAGGGCGGTAACGCTGCTGGTAAACGCTACAACCACCCACCTGAGACAGCACACAGAGAGAGGCAAGCCAGCGGTGGGACGGCAGGGCGGTAACGCTGCTGGTAAACGCTACAACCACCCACCTGAGACAGCACACAGAGCGAGGCAAGCCAACGGTGGGACGGCAGGGCGGTAACGCTGCTGGTAAACGCTACAACCACCCACCTGAGACAGCACACAGAGAGAGGCAAGCCAGCGGTGGGACGGCAGGGCGGTAACGCTGCTGGTAAACGCTACAACCACCCACCTGAGACAGCACACAGAGAGAGGCAAGCCAGCGGTGGGACGGCAGGGCCACACCTGAGACAGCACACAGAGAGAGGCAAGCCAGCGGTGGGACGGCAGGGCGGTAACGCTGCTGGTAAACGCTACAACCACCCACCTGAGACAGCACACAGAGAGAGGCAAGCCAGCGGTGGGACGGCAGGGCGGTAACGCTGCTGGTAAACGCTACAACCACCCACCTGAGACAGCACACAGAGAGAGGCAAGCCAGCGGTGGGACGGCAGGGCGGTAACGCTGCTGGTAAACGCTACAACCACCCACCTGAGACAGCACACAGAGAGAGGCAAGCCAGCGGTGGGACGGCAGGGCGGTAACGCTGCTGGTAAACGCTACAACCACCCACCTGAGACAGCACACAGAGAGAGGCAAGCCAGCGGTGGGACGGCAGGGCGGTAACGCTGCTGGTAAACGCTACAACCACCCACCTGAGACAGCACACAGAGAGAGGCAAGCCAGCGGTGGGACGGCAGGGCCCCACCTGAGACAGCACACAGAGAGAGGCAAGCCAGCGGTGGGACGGCAGGGCCCCACCTGAGACAGCACACAGAGAGAGGCAAGCCAGCGGTGGGACGGCAGGGCGGTAACGCTGCTGGTAAACGCTACAACAACACACCTGTGTCAGATAGTCTATGAGCGCGAGGTAGGCCTTCTCCAGCTCTGCCCCAGACAGAGTCGGCAGGGGGTTGGGGTAGTGCAGCTGTTTACGGTAGTCGGTGGGGAGCAGGTCCGGATACAGACCTATCACATGGGTGGGATCTGTGGGGAGGAAGGTACAGCGTTACTATGGTTACGTTCCAAATAGTGCACTACTTTTGACCAGGCGCCACGCGTCCCAAATGACACCCTATACAGTGCACTACTGTTGACCAGAGCCCTTGTTGGTTATGATTGGCCGAAAGGCGTTTTATCCTGTGCTAAATCAAGAAGAACATCACAGCTGCTTTATCACTTCCACTTCACACATTGTAGCTAAAAACCTAAAGTAAAAATCTCCCGTCTCAGATAATAATGTTGGTAAAAACCTCACCTGTGCCGAGCTTAGCAAACACCTGCATGGAGTCATCAAACCTCTTCTGACAGAACAGATTGAAGGCGTAGAGATTCTGGATGTGGTGAACCTGCTGTCTCTTATCGCCTTCCACATCATCCTTCATCTTCTGGGGGAGAGAGGGATGGAGGAGGGGAGGGGGAGAGAGGGATGGAGGAGGGGAGGGGGAGAGAGGGATGGAGGAGGGGAGGGGGAGAGAGGGATGGAGGAGGGGAGGGGGAGAGAGGGATGGAGGAGGGGAGAGATGGAGGAGGGGAGGGATGGAGGAGGGGAGGGGGAGAGAGGGATGGAGGAGGGGAGAGATGGAGGAGGGGAGGGATGGAGGAGGGGAGGGATGGAGGAGGGGAGGGATGGAGGAGGGGAGGGATGGAGGAGGGGAGGGGGAGAGAGGGATGGAGGAGGGGAGGGGGAGAGAGGGATGGAGGAGGGGAGGGGGAGAGAGGGATGGAGGAGGGGAGGGGGAGAGAGGGATGGAGGAGGGGAGAGATGGAGGAGGGGAGGGATGGAGGAGGGGAGGGATGGAGGAGGGGAGGGGGAGAGAGGGATGGAGGAGGGGAGGGGGAGAGAGGGATGGAGGAGGGGAGGGATGGAGGAGGGGAGGGATGGAGGAGGGGAGGGGGAAAGAGGGATGGAGGAGGGGAGGGATGGAGGAGGGGAGGGATGGAGGAGGGGAGGGATGGAGGAGGGGAGGGGGAAAGAGGGATGGAGGAGGGGAGGGGGAGAGACAAGATGAGAGATGCAGGAGGAGAGAGAGAGAGAGAGACAGAGGGATGAAGTGAGTCATACCATGACATACCATGACATGGAGGAGGGGAGAGATGGAGGAGGGGAGGGATGGAGGAGGGGAGGGATGGAGGAGGGGAGGGGGAGAGAGGGATGGAGGAGAGAGGGATGGAGGAGGGGAGGGGGAGAGAGGGAGAGAGGGATGGAGGAGGGGAGGGGGAGAGAGGGATGGAGGAGGGGAGGGGGAGAGAGGGATGGAGGAGGGGAGGGGGAGAGAGGGATGGAGGAGGGGAGAGATGGAGGAGGGGAGGGATGGAGGAGGGGAGGGATGGAGGAGGGGAGGGGGAGAGAGGGATGGAGGAGGGGAGGGGGAGAGAGGGATGGAGGAGGGGAGGGGGAGGAGGAGGAGGGGAGGGGGAGAGAGGGATGGAGGAGGGGAGGGGGAGAGAGGGATGGAGGAGGGGAGGGGGAGAGAGGGATGGAGGAGGGGAGGGGGAGAGAGGGATGGAGGAGGGGAGGGGGAGAGAGGGATGGAGGAGGGGAGGGATGGAGGAGGGGAGGGATGGAGGAGGGGAGGGATGGAGGAGGGGAGGGATGGAGGAGGGGAGGGATGGAGGAGGGGAGGGGGAGAGAGGGATGGAGGAGGGGAGGGGGAGAGAGGGATGGAGGAGGGGAGGGATGGAGGAGGGGAGGGATGGAGGAGGGGAGGGATGGAGGAGGGGAGGGGGAAAGAGGGATGGAGGAGGGGAGGGGGAGAGACAAGATGAGAGATGCAGGAGGAGAGAGAGAGAGAGAGACAGAGGGATGAAGTGAGTCATACCATGACAGGCCAGTATTATATACATCTGTCCCCATTACCCAGCCCCATAACCCTTACCCAGCCCCCTGGATCCTAACTGTCCCCATTACCCAGCCCCTAACCATTACCCAGCCCTCTGGATCCTAACTGTCCCCATTACCCAGCCCCTAACCATTACCCAGCCCTCTGGATCCTATCTGTCCCCATTACCCAGCCCCTAACCATTACCCAGCCCTCTGGATCCTAACTGTCCCCATTACCCAGCCCCTAACCCTTACCCAGCCCCCTGGATCCTAACTGTCCCCATTACCCAGCCCCTAACCATTACCCAGCCCCCTGGATCCTAACTGTCCCCATTACCCAGCCCCTAACCATTACCCAGCCCTCTGGATCCTAACTGTCCCCATTACCCAGCCCCTAACCATTACCCAGCCCTCTGGATCCTATCTGTCCCCATTACCCAGCCCATAACCCTTACCCAGCCCTCTGGATCCTAACTGTCCCCATTACCCAGCCCCTAACCATTACCCAGCCCTCTGGATCCTATCTGTCCCCATTACCCAGCCCATAACCCTTACCCAGCCCTCTGGATCCTATCTGTCCCCATTACCCAGCCCCCTGGATCCTAACTGTCCCCATTACCCAGCCCCTAACCATTACCCAGCCCCCTGGATCCTAACTGTCCCCATTACCCAGCCCCTAACCATTACCCAGCCCTCTGGATCCTAACTGTCCCCATTACCCAGCCCCTAACCATTACCCAGCCCTCTGGATCCTATCTGTCCCCATTACCCAGCCCATAACCCTTACCCAGCCCTCTGGATCCTAACTGTCCCCATTACCCAGCCCCTAACCCTTACCCAGCCCTCTGGATCCTATCTGTCCCCATTACCCAGCCCATAACCATTACCCAGCCCTCTGGATCCTAACTGTCCCCATTACCCAGCCCTCTGGATCCTATCTGTCCCCATTACCCAGCCCCTAACCCTTACCCAGCCCTCTGGATCCTATCTGTCCCCATTATCCAGCCCCTAACCCTTACCCAGCCCCCTGGATCCTATCTGTCCCCATTACCCAGCCCTCTGGATCCTAACTGTCCCCATTACCCAGCCCTCTGGATCCTAACTGTCCCCATTATCCAGCCCCTAACCATTACCCAGCCCTCTGGATCCTATCTGTCCCCATTACCCAGCCCCTAACCCTTACCCAGCCCTCTGGATCCTATCTGTCCCCATTACCCAGCCCCATAACCCTTACCCAGCCCTCTGGATCCTAACTGTCCCCATTACCCAGCCCTCTGGATCCTAACTGTCCCCATTACCCAGCCCTCTGGATCCTATCTGTCCCCATTACCCAGCCCCTAACCCTTACCCAGCCCTCTGGATCCCATCTGTCCCCATTACCCAGCCCTCTGGATCCCATCTGTCCCCATTACCCAGCCCTCTGGATCCCATCTGTCCCCATTACCCAGCCCTCTGGATCCTATCTGTCCCCATTACCCAGCCCTCTGGATCCTATCTGTCCCCATTACCCAGCCCCCTGGATCCTATCTGTCCCCATTACCCAGCCCCTAACCATTACCCAGCCCTCTGGATCCTATCTGTCCCCATTACCCAGCCCTCTGGATCCTATCTGTCCTATAGAAAATAATCTAGAACCTAAAAGGGTTCTTTGACTGTCCCCATATGAGAACCGTTTGAAGAACCCTTTTGGTTTCCAGGTAGAACCCTTTTGGTGTCCAGGTAGAACCCTTTTGGTGTCCAAGTAGAACCCTTTTGGTGTCCAGGTAGAACCCTTTTGGTGTCCAGGTAGAACACCAGTCTGTCAGTGGTAGTTTATCCTACTCACCGCCAGTTGCAGGGCCAGTTCAAACTGCTTGTCCTGTAGGAGCTGTCTGATCTGGCTGGCGATGGACACAGGCACCAGGCGCCACACAAAATGGTTGCTGGCCACGTAAACTATATTGGGCCTGGGACAGACAGAAGGAGAGAGAACGACAAGAGAGAGTTTTCCATTACAATATGATGTGTGATGGTTGATAGACAAACGTTCTCTATCAAAATAACATTTTGGAATACGTCAGAGAGTCTATTTTATTGAAACTATATTTAAATTCTGGTTCTAATAGAGACCGCAAAACTATTACAGGGGGACATCTGATCTGAATAACGCTGGTTTCCCTTTCAGTTGGTTCACTGGATAAAACATGCATTATATCTTGTGTCCCTAGTTTCAAAACATAACCGTAGAGGATTTTGTTGACCTGGTCAGGTAATCAAGCTGGTCAGGTAATCAAGCTGGTCAGGTAATCAACCTGGTCAGGTAATCAAGCTGGTCAGGTAATCAAGCTGGTCAGGTAATCATGCTGGTCAGGTAATCATGCTGGTCAGGTAATCAAGCTGGTCAGGTAATCAACCTGGTCAGGTAATCAAGCTGGTCAGGTAATCATGCTGGTCAGGTAATCAAGCTGGTCAGGTAATCAAGCTGGTCAGGTAATCATGCTGGTCAGGTAATCATGCTGGTCAGGTAATCATGCTGGTCAGGTAATCATGCTGGTCAGGTAATCATGCTGGTCAGGTAATCAAGCTGGTCAGGTAATCATGCTGGTCAGGTAATCAAGCTGGTCAGGTAATCATGCTGGTCAGGTAATCATGCTGGTCAGGTAATCAAGCTAGTCAGGTAATCATGCTGGTCAGGTAATCAAGCTGGTCAGGTAATCAAGCTGGTCAGGTAATCATGCTGGTCAGGTAATCATGCTGGTCAGGTAATCAAGCTGGTCAGGTAATCAAGCTAGTCAGGTAATCATGCTGGTCAGGTAATCATGCTGGTCAGGTAATCAAGCTGGTCAGGTAATCAAGCTAGTCAGGTAATCATGCTGGTCAGGTAATCATGCTGGTCAGGTAATCATGCTGGTCAGGTAATCAAGCTGGTCAGGTAATCAGGCTGGTCAGGTAATCAGGCTGGTCAGGTAATCAAGCTGGTCAGGTAATCATGCTGGTCAGGTAATCATGCTGGTCAGGTAATCAAGCTGGTCAGGTAATCAGGCTGGTCAGGTAATCAGGCTGGTCAGGTAATCATGCTGGTCAGGTAATCATGCTGGTCAGGTAATCATGCTGGTCAGGTAATCAAGCTGGTCAGGTAATCAAGCTGGTCAGGTAATCATGCTGGTCAGGTAATCAAGCTGGTCAGGTAATCAAGCTGGTCAGGTAATCATGCTGGTCAGGTAATCATGCTGGTCAGGTAATCATGCTGGTCAGGTAATCATGCTGGTCAGGTAATCATGCTGGTCAGGTAATCAAGCTGGTCAGGTAATCATGCTGGTCAGGTAATCATGCTGGTCAGGTAATCATGCTGGTCAGGTAATCAAGCTGGTCGGGTAATCAAGCTGGTCAGGTAATCATGCTGGTCAGGTAATCATGCTGGTCAGGTAATCATGCTGGTCAGGTAATCAAGCTGGTCAGGTAATCAAGCTGGTCAGGTAATCAAGCTGGTCAGGTAATCAAGCTGGTATCCTCAGAGTCTCAGAGTCGGAGCGGTGATCTAGGATCAGTTTTACCCTTTAGATCACAACAAATAAGATAATATGGATAGATCCTAGATGATCTGATCTGTATAGTGTGATAGATCCTAGATGATCTGATCTGTATAGTGTGATAGATCCTAGATGATCTGATCTGTATAGTGTGATAGATCCTAGATGATCACTCCTTCTCTGAGACGCTCTGATCTGTATAGTGTGATAGCTCCCTGATCTGTATAGTGTGATAGATCCTACTATGAGATGATCTGATCTGATCTGTATAGTGTGATAGCTAGCATAATCACCCAGCTGATGTGATGAATCGTGGTCTCTGCAGCTCCACACTCTGAACCAGCAGCCTGGGTTCAAAGGTCCTGATCTCCACATAGCGCGGCAGGACAGCTATGATGTAGGGGGACTGATGTTCTGAGAGAGGGGAGAGAAACAGCTATGATGTAGGGGGACTGATGTTCTGAGAGAGGGGAGAGAAACAGCTATGATGTAGGGGGACTGGTGCTCTGAGAGAGGAGAGAGAAACAGCTATGATGTAGGGGGACTGGTGCTCTGAGAGAGGGGAGAGAAACAGCTATGATGTAGGGGGACTGATGTTCTGAGAGAGGGGAGAGAAACAGCTATGATGTAGGGGGACTGGTGCTCTGAGAGAGACTCGTAAATTTCCTCAGTGAAAACAATGTACTGAGCAAATGTCAAATTGGCTTTTTACCAAATTACCATATGACAGACCACGTATTCACCCTGCACACCCTATTTGACAAACAAACAAACCAAAACAAAGGCAAAGTCTTCTCATGCTTTGTTGATTTCAAAAAAGCTTTTGACTCAATTTGGCATGAGGGTCTGCTATACACATTGATGGAAAGGGGTGTTGGGGGAAAAACATACGACATTATAAAATCCCATGTACACAAACAACAAGTGTGTCGTTAAAATGGGCAAAAAACACACACATTTCTTTCCACAGGGCCATGGGGTGAGACAGGGATGCAGTTTAGGCCCCACCCTCTTCAACATATATATCAACGAATTGGCGAGGGCACTAGAACAGTCTGCAGCACCCAGCCTCACCCTACTAGAATCTGAAGTAAAATGTCTACTGTTTGCTGATGATCTGGTGCTTCTGTCCCCAACCAAGGAAGGCCTACAGCAGCACCTAGATCTTCTGCACATATTCTGTCAGACCTGGGACCTGACAGTAAATATCAGTAAGACAAAAATAATGGTGTTCCAAAAAAGGTCCAGTTGCCAGGACCACAAATACCATCTAGACACTGTGCCCTAGAGCACACAAAAAACTATACATACCCTGGCCTAAACATCAGCGCCACAGGTAGCTTTCCACAAAGCTGTGAACGATCTTAGAGTCAAGGCAAGAAGGGCCTTCTATGTCATCAAAAGGAACATACAATTTGACATAACAATTAGGATCTGGCTAAAAATACTTGAATCAGTTATAGAACCCTTTGCCCTTTATGGTTGTGAGGTCTGGGGTCCGCTCACCAACCAAGAATTCACAAAATGGGACAAACACCAAATTGAGACTCTGCGTGCAGAATTCTGAAAAAATATCCTCAGTGTACAATGTAGAACACCAAATAATGCATGTAGAGCAGAATTAGGCCGCTCCCTGCTAATTATCAAAATCCAGTAAAGAGCCGTTAAATTCTATAACCACTTAAAAGGAAGCGATTCCCAAACCTTCCATAACAAAGCCATCACCTACAGAGAGATGAACCTGGAGAAGAGTCCCCTAAGTAAGCTGGTCCTGGGGCTCTGTTCACAAACAGACCCCACAGAGCCCCAGGACAACACAATTAGACCCAACAAAATCATGAGAAAACAAAAAGAGAATTACTTGACACATTGGAAAGAATTTACAAAAAACGGAGCAAACTAGAATGCTATTTGGCCCTAAAAAGAGAGTACACAGTGGCAGAATACCTGACCATCGTGACTGACCCAAACTTAAGGAAATCTTTGACTATGTACAGACTCAGTGAGCATAGCCTTGCTATTGAGAAAGGCCGCCGTAGGCAGACCTGGCTCTCAAGAGAAGATTAGGCAAGCAGAAGTGCAAAACGATTGAAACCAATAACAGGAGACTGGTTCCCAAAACACACAGGGAAAGGGGAGTGAAAAAAAGGCTTGCAGAATATTGTGAGGACGGCGATAACTAAAAAATGCAGCCTACCCGAGCAAGGAGTGTGTGTGTGTGTGTGTGTGCGCGTGTGTGTGTGACCTGATGGTCAGGAGGAAAATCACATCAGCTAAACCCAGGTGAGTTTATAAGATGTGTACGGTGGAAAAATACAGCCGCCTAAAGCAGGGTGGGATTTTTCCTCTGACGTGTGTGTATATAAAAAGATTGTACGACCATTTTGTTGCAGAGCGCTCTCATGAATAAACATTCTGACCATTGCAGAATTGGGTCTTTGTTTAATTTATTCAAACTAAGAGATTTACAACCTTTTGGGAATTATTCAAAGATTTAAGAAGTTAGTTGACTTCAACCATTGAAATAACAAAATTCTCGTGACAGCTTGGTCCTTCGAGCCGGATATCAATATCCGTCTTCTGTCGTTCCGGGGGACATCGAAAACCGTGCACGGGCGGATGATTCATCCGTATAGACAAAGACCTGCCCTCTGAGATTGGGGGATCAATACCCTCTGGGGGATCAATACCCTCTGGGGGATCAATACAGGCCTGTGACAACCTGGAAACGACAGAAACGGTGACGATATCCAACCAAAATTGAGCTGCAAGAATAAGGTCAGTAATCTTTATTCATTGGATTTTGGGGGAAGTGATCTGAACTTGCAATAATACTGCTGTGATTATTGTAAAGGGCAGAGAATGATTACCAAAATCCACTAAGCCTTGCCATTGCGTTTTTAGACCCAATGCGCCAGTATTCTAGACAGATAAAAAATGCGAGTGGTATAGCCAGTAAACTTAAGTAAAGAGAGGTGGGTCCGAAATTGACTTCAGGTAGAGAGGCCATTACCGAACATAAACTTAAACTTGTGTTGAGACAATCTGAAAGAGGGTTGTCAAAAGTACACCAGAAAATAGATATATTAATCGCGATAATTAATTAATTCCAAAGGAGGGGACTAAAATAGGTCGCGTGAGAAAGAATGGTTGTCCCGTCCGTTTCATGAAACTGGGGTCTTAAAACACTCTGGGTTATGGGTTGAATAATTTAAATGGTTAATTACAAAGGTTGATCATAACATTTGCTCAAAAGTCACACCTAATATTACTCCAAAGTAGAAAGAAACTAATTACAATTGATTCTTTTGAGGAAGAAACATACAATTAAAAAGTATAAGACATCAGAGTTATTAACTAATTAAAGACCAAATAAATGTTTACAAATATATATATATATATATATATATATATATATAGTAAAATCATTTAATACCTAACAATTCAGTTAGAGTGATACAATAATTATTAGAGAGGTATGGTTGAGGGACGTCTGGACGCAGACAAACTCGAATCCATGGTAAAACAGATGCACAAGGTGTGTAAAGGCAGAGTAGAAAGAGAGTGAGTGAAAGGGCTAGATACGGCCAGTATGTTGGGAAAATAACTGAATTGTGTAATAGCCACAGGGAACATTACCATCGTCATGCAGACTTCTCTAAAGTACATGAGTGTAAACAAGAGGATAGTGAGACTATTAGCCAATACTTAGAGAGGCTTAAGGATGTGTTCAACGCAAACAGTGGCATACCCGAGCCAGACCAGAGACAGGGGAATGATACGCCCTACCATCAGCAATTTAAAAAAGCATTCCTCAATGGAATGAGACCAGAGATAAGCAGGACCATTAAAAATACTTTGATAGGGTGGGGAACAGCACCGCTAGCTGAGGTTACAAGATATGCAATCCATCATGAGCAGAATAAGTGCTTTAACTGTAGTCAGGAAGGGCATTTTGCCAAAGAGTGTGAGGCGCCGTGCAAATACTGGCCTAGAACAGGCCACAACCATCGAGATTGCAGATAGTGGTAGGATAGGATTGGGCAACTGTGAAGGGAGACTGGACCCCAGGACAGAGTTATTTTACAGTGGGCCGTAGACGGAGAGTATCGAGATAAACGTAATCAACTACGTAACAATCTCAGAGATTACTACCATAGACATGCTGATTTTTCTAAAATCCACGAGTGCAAACAGGTAGCAGATGGGCCGTATCATCAACAATTAAAAATAGCCTTTTTTTAAGCGGAATGAGGCCTGACATTTCTCAAACAATAAAAAAAAAAGACCCTGATTGGCTGGGGCACAGAAACACTGATTGAGGTTAAAAGGTATGCAGTTTACCAAGAGCAGAACGGGAGAGAAAAGAGGAGTAAGAGACCTGAAGGGAGTGCCAACTCTCGGGGAGACAGAAGGCCAGAACAAAGGGGCAGTGTCCTGGAAATCACAGTCTGTGTTTTTTTTTGTCAGTTCTGCTGGGAGTAGATTCTAGTGAGGAGGAGACTGAGGAGCCCATTGATCCAAGTTGTGAGGTGTTTGAATTGGCTACTCTTGACCTGGCACTTCAACAGGAACAGAAACCTTATTTGACATTGACAGTAATGGGTAAGAACATTAAATTCCTATGCGATACAGGGGCTTGCAGGACAGCAATCTGTTCAGCAGACAATCCAGAGGGAGTGAGGATTGATGGGGAGAAAATCATAGTGCGATCTGCCTCTGGTCATCAATTTATTGAAAGGTTATCAGCCCCAATAACCCTAAAACATGACCAATCAGGTGTCCGGTAAACTTACTAGGACGAGATGTAATGGCTAAATTGAATGTGGCCGTCACTCCCACTGAGAGGGGAATGAAAACACACATGGTCAGAGACAATATGGTGATCTGTGGGGAGGGGGAACCATGTAATTTGTATAGTCAAGACTTGTTAAGGGGGGGGGGTAACTGATATTCCCCGAACCTTAATGGAACTTGCTGATGATGTGGTACCAGGCCCCACTAAAATGTCCCCCGATGACCTACACTGTACTCTCTGGTTTTACCAACACCCAGATCTAGATTCAATCTATGAGGAAGCACTATTTAAAACCACAGAAAGAACTGTAGCATTGAAATAGTTTCACTATGACAACACCCACGCAGCAGAGACTGTTAAGAGAGAAATGGAACCCACATGTGTCCCTAGCAAAGGAGCCAGCAGAGGACTGGAAAGACATGGGCCAGTGAGTATCCAAGGGTAAGAGGATCACTGATTGGGTCAACATTGAGAATGGAGATCAGCACAGCACATCCACGGTTTAGGTATCGTCGGAAATTGAATTGGAGAGCCAATGGTACATTTAGATGAGGGTAGAGATTGTAGAGGATTTCCTGTGTAAAAAAAAAAAAAGGTAATAGAAATTGGGTGATGAGAAATGTTGAATTGCATTGTTTAAGCAAGAATGGTATTCAATTCATGCTTTCTAATAATAATAATAATAATATTTCTAGTTACGGTGTATGCAAATATGTTATTCATTTTCGGTGGTGTGTGGATAGAATTTACTAATGCCAGGATTTAGTAAACGAAGCAGAGGGTAATGTGAAGCGGATGTCTGAATAGTTTCTTTATACAACAGTGAGTTATACAGACAGTTCACATTGAACAATGGGAGATCATTATTACCATTAAGCTGATGGCGTAGTAAACATTTTTCGTAGGTTCTGGATTTATTAAACAATACGTTTATATTTTAATAAATTAATGCAACAGGTTTAAATCAGTAGATTACCGGAAAGTGGTTATGGGTTTGTTATTTATAGGTTTAGTGAATTTAATGAAACGTGGAGTTATCCGATGTGTTCTGAGGGAGGAGTTTTTTTTATTTTCTTTATTTCCCAGGATTGAGGGAAATCCCCTACAGTATATGTTAAGGGACAGTAGGAGACAACGTATCAAACTTTTTTTTAAATAGATGCCTGGGAACAAAATATCACTGCTTACTTACACGAAGTAAGGGATTATATTGGCAAATGAGTGAAATATGACATTAAGAAAGGTGACAGGAACAATATACGGGGAAACAGACATTTCCTATGTTCTTGATTATATTTTGCATTTTGGCCATTTAGCAGACGCTCTTGTCCGGAGCGTCTTACAGTTAGTGAGTGCATACATTTTCATACTGTAAAGAAGACAGGATAAAGAATTGAACATGTGGAAAAAAGAAAGGGGCAATCCTACGAGATAATGTCTGGCATAAAGATAAATTATTTATTTTATTAAAGTCACCGTTTTGATATGCGGAAATATTGACACATGGGTAAAGTCATGTGTCAATAGGGGGGATGGTAGAGCAGGTTAGGAAAAACGTTGTTAGAGCAGGAACAGGAAACACTTTGTGGCCTATGGTATAACGACATACTGAAAACATTGTTTTGTTACAGATGTGTCATCTGTGCACAGAATAATCACCAAGGTAGAGAGAGCACCCCAGGGGGAATATCCCCTGGCAAAATATCCAGTCCAGCAATTGGAAATTGATTTTTATAGAGTTATCACGGAGTGAAGGGAAGAAATTGGGTACAATGCCTACCAATAGTGTTGATCACCATTAGAGTAACCCCAGATAAAGATGGGTTATCCCCCTTCGAGAAGGTATTTGGGAGACCATACAGAATGCCCGAGTTAGGTAGACTTGAACAGGCAGACAGAGGCAGAAGACACATTGGCAGAACATATGAGGAGACTGTTCGTTAACCAAAGCCGTAGGTCAAAGATTGTGTCCCACAGGAGAACTAAAGGAGAAGGTAACCCACTCTATCCAACCAGGTGACTGGGTGTGGATCCAATCCTTAAAGAAGAAAGACTGGAAGTAGCCCCGCTGGGAGGGACCATACCAAGTCCTATTGGTAACTGCCTTCGCTGTAAGAATAGCTGAGAGAGCCACTTGGGTCCACGTTACCCACTGCAAAAAGGTAGGCCCACATACCAGCACCGTTGAACACACACAGAGTTAAAGAGAAGAACTGAACCACTAGGGTTAGGGGGTAAACTCTGTTAACGAAGAAACCCTACCCCGACCTTTCATCACTGTGGGGTGTTCCTAGAGGTGTGGGTATGGGGAAGTACCAGGCAGGTGGGTCAGGGACAGGATTGGGATGGCAGTTTTGGGGATTTTGGGGGACTCTGAGCTGCATCATCTTGTTAACCATATTATGGATTAATCCAGGTCAACCTAAACAGGGAAATGAACAAAATAATACCAAGGCACTGATTCGATCTCGTAGAAATACTGAAACCAATAAAGACTATTGGGAGAATGATTATTTTATAGTTAAAGTCCGTTTAGGACAAGATGGGGGATTCAAAGTACCATTCGCCTTCTCTCATGAAGAGTTAGGAGGTTTTGGGGGCATTGGTAAGAGGGGGGCGTGTACAAGAAAGGAAGGTCCTAGAAGGTATGGAAAATACATTTGCACTGGGGATAGCACATGTCCTTGGGCAAAGGTGTTTAAACATACCTGGGGAACATACTATGAGAATGGGATGGACGCAGCACACCGATGGGGAATTAAACAAACCCATGATAAATGCAAAACGGAACTGGTGATAACGGTAAAGTCAATTATGCAAGATGACATAGCAAGGAACTATTGGGTCTGTGTTGATGTCGGGGCAAATACATGTGGGACGCTCATTTTTCAGGAGAGAAATGAATCTTCCACCCCCGGGACAGAACAGCAGGTAGATCCAATGTTATCACCAGAGGTATGTAAAATAAAAAACTAGTCTAACACCCTTTGGAAGGCCCTCAGAAGGAATCCTAAATAGCACTAAACCACCAAGGGTAGAACATTTCCTCATGCAGGAAATGAACCAAGGAGAAGTAGAAGGAATTTCAAAAGAGAACTTCTGGGTAAAGTGGATGAACAACACAGCTAGGGCGTTGGGCCAAACTATGCCTGTTCAACAGGTAGGCCAGTCCTTTTAACTGCACCTATGCCTCAGACCATGTTCTCTTGTGTGATAGATTTGGGATCAAACCAAACCTCACCTAATTGTTCTGATATTAAAATATTCGCTCTTAAAAAAGAGAATGTTAAGACACCCCAATTCACCATGACCCCCCGGAGATTATCAATGTTATAGACACCAAAGTAATGCGAATCGCAGATCAAATTGGAGAAGGGTTTACAACAACGTTTTTCTGCTGGGTTACAATTAATACAAATATTGACTGGATTAATTACATCTATTACAATCAACAAAGGTTCATTAAATCAGACAAAGGATGCAGTGAAGGGAATCTCAGACCAACTATCCGCCACCTCACTCATGCCCTGACAGAATAGGTTGGCTCTCGATATGCTTTCAGTAGAGAAGGGCGGGATTTGCAAGATGGTGGGAGGTCATCGTTGTACGTTTATCCCCAACAATACAGCCCCAGATGGTACAGTAACTAGAGCACTGGCAGGTCTCACTGCATTGAGTGAAGAATGGGCTGAGAACTGGGGGGGTGAATACATCATTGACTGGATGGGTTGATGAAATGTTTGGTAAATGGAAAACTATTGTTGCAACTATTCTGGGTGCAGCTATAGCTTGTACGGGTATTCCCTGTGTCTGAGGGTTGGTGAGCAAGGCGTTGGAGATGGGCCCATTCCCTACTCAGACCGATGGAATGACGTCCTATATCGTTCCCGCGCTAGTGGACGATGCAGAAGATTTTAACCCTGATGAACCTAACTTGGATGAGACAATTTTTGATGTTAAGTGTATTATCTTTTCAATGAAAGTTATAGTGAAAATCCTAACAAGGAGTGTGAGTTATGGTTGGAAGTAACATTTGGTAGCAATGCAAGACAAATTTTATTTTTATAGTGTGTTTTGTACTAGTGATTCATTTAATATGCAAAACAAGTTGGTGCCTTGTTGTGTGTTTCATTTAATAAGAATGTATTTTAAACGTGTGTGTGAAATTTAGTCAAAGGGTGGATTGATAAAGAAATGTGTGAGTAAGATATGACTAAAATGTTACTCCCTCAGTTAAACTAATAATGGATGACTAATTAGTAGACTAGAGCTTAGAGAGTTAATCAAATGTGTTTATATCCCAGCAACAGAGTATTTGTGTCTTGTAATTAGGCAAGCAGAAGTGCAAAACGATTGAAACCAATAACAGGAGACTGGTTCCCAAAACACACAGGGAAAGGGGAGTGAAAAAAAAGGCTTGCAGAATATTGTGAGGACGGCGATAACTAAAAAAATGCAGCCTACCCGAGCAAGGAGTGTGTGTGCGTGTGTGTGCGTGCGTATGCGTGTGCGCGTGCGTGTGCGTGTGTGTGTGACCTGATGGTCAGGAGAGCTGAGGAAAACCACATCAGCTAAACCCAGGTGTGAGTTGATGTGTACGGTGGAAAAATACAGCCGCCTAAAGCAGGGTGGGATTTTTCCTCTGACGTGTGTATATAAAAAGATTGCACGACCATTTTGTTGCAGAGCGCTCTCATGAATAAACATGCTGACCATTGCAGAATTGGGTCTTTCTTTAATTTATTCAAACTAAGAGATTTACAACCTTTTGGGAATTATTCAAAGATTTAAGAAGTTAGTTGACTTCAACCATTGAGATAACAAAATTCTCGTGACACAGACACAGAGAGAGAGAGAGACAGACAGAGAGACAGAGAGAGACAGAGAGAGACAGAGAGAGACAGAGAGACAGGTGGGTAAAAGAACAGGGGAGGCTTGATGTGATATTATCATTACTATCAACAGAATACACTCCTAATGGATTACAGCCAGGTATCTACCAAACACTGACTACAAAGCACTGGGACCTACTGAAACAAACAACTTTGGGATCAGAATGTTAAAATATGCATCCTCAAGTCACGGTTCTAGTGGTTCAAAGCCCATACAACAGGCTCTATCTGTAAGTCTGTGTAGAGACTGGAGACCTTGGGGCTAGCAGGGCACACAGGAAATCATAGTTTAGCCAGCCATCTACAGCTGTGGAATGACACATTACAACTCCTTCTACAGCTCACAGCGCCTCACACTGGCCTGGGGAATGGGGACAGACTGACAGATCACGGGGGGGGGGGAGATCCCATATCATCCAAGTTCTTAGTTAGCCAGACTTGCACAGAGATGAGTAGGAAGTGTGTGTGGAGATATAGGGGGGGGGGGGGGGGGGTTAGGGGCCGAAGCTGGCCAGTTCTCTTCCTGCCCTGCCTCCTGCCAAAACCACACGATCAGTCGGATCATACTAAATGAGGAAATTGCTGTTTGAATTGAAACCTCAGTAGCTTCGAACTTCATTTCCCCTGTCAGATTGTTACCATGAGATACAGATAGACAGAGAGACTTCATTTTCTTTGTCTCATTAGAAAACTGGACTGGTGGCATCTCAGGCCAAAAAAGACAGCTCCACATTGTGTTCCACAGCTAGACTTGCCAAACTAAAACTGACAACATAGCAATCTTGGTTAAACCAAAACTAAAATCTGGCATAATTTAGTCAGATGCTCATGTTTCCACAGTCTAGTCAACAAGAGATTACAGCAGTGCTCCTGTATGTGTTGTGTTGCAACTGTGAGGTAATGGCATTAGACACAGTACAAAAAAACAAAGTTTAAAAAAGGATCCTTTTTTTTTTTAAAGTGAGGGAGAGAGTGATTACGAGAGGAGGAGAGTTAACAGCAGCACTCTGAAGAAGGAGAAGAAGGAGTCCCTGTCTAAAATTCAAGCCCTGCAAAACCCATCCAAAGACGGCGCAAGGGTGTAAGGCAGCCATTATGTGAGCTCCGACCAAACATTGGCCGTTTTGTGATTCTTTTGGTGTTTATTTTTACTTCATTTTTCACTAAATGTATCTGCTATGATTTATTATAACTGACAATAACTTATGAACATCAGATCAGCAGTTACTTATCCCAATTCCAGCTTCAACTTCGACTCATCTGCCCTGGTCTCCTTCTGTAATTCCGACCCAATTTCCAGGGTATCCAATAGGAAACGCTGGCGTTACAGAGGCAAGAGAGGGGGGATCCTGACGAGATTAAGGCGAAGGTAGAACTGGCCAGCTCTTCCCTCCATTCTATTGGCCAATAGAAGGATGACCTCTGATTCTCCATTCACCGAGCGGACAGGATAGTAGAGTCAGGGAAATCAAGGGAAATCAATGCCTCTTCATCAACAACAAATGGTGTTCTGACTCGAGCGCAGTGGTAGTCTCGACCCACTGTTCACCCATCTTGCAATACCTGATGGTCAAATGCCGACTCTTCTACCTCTCAAGGGAGTTTTCAGCTGTTATCGTGACTCTTGTGTACATTCCACCTCAAGATATATAACAAGCTGGCACTTAAGGAACTGTACGAGGCTATAAACAAGTAGGAAAAGATAGGCTACATCCGGAGGCTGCCTTCCTTGTTGGGCGGTCTAAGGCACTGCATCTCAGTGCTTGAGGCGTCACTACAGACCCCCGGGTTTGATTCCAGGCTGTATCACAACCGGCCGTGATTGGGAGTCCCATAGGGCGGCGCACAATTGGCCCAGCGTCGTCCGGGTTTGGCCGGTGTAGGCCGTCATTGTAAATAAGAATTTGTTCTTAACTGACTTGCCTAGTTAAATAAAGGTACAATTAAAAATTAAATTAAAAATGCCCAACTTCCTGCAACACGTCTCCTTCACCACTAGGGGCAATAGAGTCCTAGACCAGTGTTTCTCTACCCACAAGCAAGCATACAAGGTCCACCATTCAGCAAATCAGATCATGACTCTGTACTCCTACTTCCTGTTTACAAGCAGAAGCTCAAACAGGAAGTATGTGACTCTCTCCGTTGAGAAATCAGAATCAGAGATTATGCTACAGGACTGCTTCGCCAATAACATCGACGAGTTAACCACCTCAGTCACCGGCTTCATAAGGAAATGCATCGGTGACGTTGTCCCCGCAGTGAAGGTTCGCTGCTTCCCCAATAAAAAGCCTGGGATTAACACTGGTTGGCGCTAAGCTAAAGGACAGGGCTATGGCTGAGGCTTCGGCTGAGGACAGGAACAAGTACAGGAAGTCCCGCTACGACCTCCGCAGAGCCATCAGATTAGCAAAAGGACAATATAGGAATAAGGTGGAATCCTACTACACAGGCTCCGACGCCCGCTGCATGTGGCAGGGGGCTACAGTCCATTACGAATTACAGAGGAAGACCCAGCCGTGATCTTGCCCAAACGATGCCTCTCTACCAGACGAACTCAATGCATTTTATGCACGCGTCGACAATAACAACACCGTACCACGCTTGAGGGCCCCCAACGACCCGGAGGACTGGGTGATTTCGCTCTCCGAGGCCGTAAGGTCTTTAAAAATCAGGTCAACACTCGCAAGGCCGGACGGTTTTCCAGGGCGTGTTGTCAGAGCATGCGCAGGCAAGGCCGGACGGTATATTCACTGTAATTTCCAACCTCTCATCGTCCCAGTCTGTAAACCCCACGTCTTGAGATGACCACCATCATTCCTGTTCCCAAGAACTCTAAGGCTTCATGCCACAATGACTACCGCCCTGTAGCACTCACATCTGTAATCATGAAGTGCTTTGAAAGGCATAGACTGTTCTCTCTGCTTCCGCTCGGCAAGCGGTACCGGCGCATCAAGTCTGACACCAACAGGCTCCTGAACAGCTTTTGTCCCCAAGCCGTAAGACTGCTAAACACCTAACAGAATGACTACAGGGTCTGAGTTGACCCTTGTATTATATATTTCCACTGTCTCTATGCACACTCACAGGACCCTACACGCTCACAGGACCCTACACGCTCACAGGACCCTACACGCTCACAGGACCCTACACGCTCACAGGACCCTACACGCTCACAGGACCCTACACGCTCACAGGACCCTACACGCTCACAGGACCCTACACACTCACAGGACCCTACACACTGACAGGGCCCTACACGCTCACAGGACCCTATACACTGACAGGACCCTACACACTCACAGGACCCTATACGCTCACAGGACCCTACACACTAACAGGACCCTATACACTGACAGGACCCTACACGCTCACAGGGCCCTACACACTCACACACACTGACACTCACACAGTATATACATTTATACTGACTCTACACACCCACTCACATACAAGCTGCTGCTACTCTGTTTATCATATATCCTGATGCCTAGTCACCTTACCCCTATACATATCTACCTCCATCACTCCAGTATCCCTGCACATTGTTAATATGGTACTGGAACTGACCCTGTATATAGTCACCTTACCCCTATACATATCTACCTCCATCACTCCAGTATCCCTGCACATTGTTAATATGGTATTGGAACTGACCCTGTATATAGTCACCTGACCCCTATACATATCTACCTCCATCCCTCCAGTATCCCTGCACATTGTTAATATGGTACTGGAACTGACCCTGTATATAGTCACCTGACCCCTATACATATCTACCTCCATCACTCCAGTATCCCTGCACATTGTTAATATGGTACTGGAACTGACCCTGTATATAGTCACCTGACCCCTATACATATCTACCTCCATCACTCCAGTATCCCTGCACATTGTTAATATGGTACTGACCCTGTATATAGTCACCTGACCCCTATACATATCTACCTCCATCACTCCAGTATCCCTGCACATTGTTAATATGGTATTGGAACGGACCCTGTATATAGTCACCTTACCCCTATACATATCTACCTCCATCACTCCAGTATCCCTGCACATTGTTAATATGGTACTGGAACTGACCCTGTATATAGTCACCTGACCCCTATACATATCTACCTCCATCACTCCAGTATCCCTGCACATTGTTAATATGGTACTGGAACTGACCCTGTATATAGTCACCTGACCCCTATACATATCTACCTCTATCACTCCAGTATCCCTGCACATTGTTAATATGGTACTGGAACTGACCCTGGCTTCTTACTTTCTTGTGTGTTTTTGTTCTACCTTGTGTTATTTTTAGTACTACATTGACATTGATTACTGCATTGTTGGGTTTAGAGTTTGCAAGAAAGGCATTTCACTGTACTTGTGCACGTGACATTAAAACTTGAAACTAATCTCCACTAAGGAATAGGAACATCAAACACCACCCAGTCTGCCTCCTGCTGGACGAAGGGAGTATTGCAAACAAACTATTAGCAACTGTCTCGAGATACCATCAAGTTTTCAAACCATATCACACTACAATTGAGTCTATAGACAACAAATAAGAGTCATTTGACCCATTATATAAAATATCTACTATAGAGACCAAAAAGGGCAGGACGGTAGCCTTAGTTTTAGCGTGTAAAAGTAATTTTGCATTGTCAGGACAGAAAGTATTCTGGCGTCCCAAATGGCTCCCCTTGCCCCTTTTGACCAGGCCCCATATATAGGGAACACGGTTCCATTTGTGACGCGACAGGTATTACACAAACGTAAACAAAAAGGAGTGAGTTAGTGTTAGTACCCATAGCGATAGGGATGTCGGTCCAGTTGAGGGCACACTTCTGAGTGCAGACCCCTTCCTCGTTGAGGACCACTGTGAGGTCATCCTGACCCACCGCCACCTTCCCATCAGCCAGGGGAACCACCAGTGGCTCCAGCTGCTTCCCCGTGGGGAAGAGCTCCTTGATGGAACCACGACCATCCATCTGGAGGGCACCGAAAGACAGAGAGAGAGAGAGAGATGACGCGCCAGGGGAGAGATCATTAGGCACCAAATGGAGAAGAAAAAAAAAGGACAAAAACACTCATTTTGGTTTTCCTTTTTTAAACGTTTTGATACAGTATGGCCCTAATGAACACAACCCAGGAGAGGCCGAAGGGTAACAAGGACTCTGCAACATTGTGACTCATAGACCTTCATAGATCTTCGTCGAACTTCATTCTGTCATGTCTGCAGCAAAACATTAAAATACACAGAGTGGACTGTTTTTCTGGTAATGTGCCGAACTGACCCGGATGAGGTAGTAGTCCCTCTTGAAGCCAACACAGATGGAGTTCTGACACCAGGCCATGGACTTAGGGATGTCTGGTGCAGCAAAGTCTCCCTGACACACAAACAACAACAAAAACCCTTATTGGGTTAATACCTTTTGGTGAACAATATCCCTCTAAACGAGGTGTATATCCCCCCCCCCCCCCCCCCCCTCCCCATGTCACCTCCCTCCCTGTCTTACCTGTAGCTCATATGACTCCCTGTCTTACCTGTAGCTCATAGGACTCCCTGTCTTACCTGTAGCTCATAGGACTCCCTGTCTTACCTGTAGCTCATAGAACTCCCTGTCTTACCTGTAGCTCATAGAACTCCGTCTTACCTGTAGCTCATAGGACTCCCTGTCTTACCTGTAGCTCATAGGACTCCCTGTCTTACCTGTAGCTCATAGGACTCCCTGTCTTACCTGTAGCTCATAGGACTCCCTGTCTTACCTGTAGCTCATAGGACTCCCTGTCTTACCTGTAGCTCATAGGACTCCCTGTCTTACCTGTAGCTCATAGGACTCCCTGTCTTACCTGTAGCTCATAGAACTCCCTGTCTTACCTGTAGCTCATAGAACTCCCTGTCTTACCTGTAGCTCATAGGACTCCCTGTCTTACCTGTAGCTCATAGAACTCCCTGTCTTACCTGTAGCTCATAGAACTCCCTGTCTTACCTGTAGATCATAGAACTCCCTGTCTTACCTGTAGCTCATAGAACTCCCTGTCTTACCTGTAGCTCATAGAACTCCCTGTCTTACCTGTAGTTCATAGAACTCCCTGTCTTACCTGTAGCTCATAGAACTCCCTGTCTTACCTGTAGCTCATAGAACTCCCTGTCTTACCTGTAGCTCATAGGACTCCCTGTCTTACCTGTAGCTCATACGACTCCCTGTCTTACCTGTAGCTCATAGAACTCCCTGTCTTACCTGTAGCTCATAGAACTCCCTGTCTTACCTGTAGCTCATAGGATTCCCTTTCTTACCTGTAGCTCATAGAACTCCCTGTCTTACCTGTAGCTCATAGGACTCCCTGTCTTACCTGTAGCTCATAGAACTCCCTGTCTTACCTGTAGCTCATAGGACTCCCTGTCTTACCTGTAGCTCATAGAACTCCCTGTCTTACCTGTAGCTCATAGAACTCCCTGTCTTACCTGTAGCTCATAGAACTCCCTGTCTTACCTGTAGTTCATAGAACTCCGTCTTACCTGTAGCTCATAGAACTCCCTGTCTTACCTGTAGCTCATAGGACTCCCTGTCTTACCTGTAGCTCATAGAACTCCCTGTCTTACCTGTAGCTCATATGACTCCCTGTCTTACCTGTAGCTCATAGAACTCCCTGTCTTACCTGTAGCTCATAGGACTCCCTGTCTTACCTGTAGCTCATAGAACTCCCTGTCTTACCTGTAGCTCATATGACTCCCTGTCTTACCTGTAGCTCATAGAACTCCCTGTCTTACCTGTAGCTCATAGGACTCCCTGTCTTACCTGTAGCTCATAGAACTCCCTGTCTTACCTGTAGCTCATAGAACTCCCTGTCTTACCTGTAGCTCATAGAACTCCCTGTCCTTCCAGTAGTACAGCTGAAGCTTCTTCTTCACAGCAACACACATCCTCAGCTGGGCCTCTCCTGAGGGGGACAGCTGCGGGAAGAAGAAGAAGAAGAAGAAGAAGATATATTTGTACATTGTCACAGGGAAACAGATTTTACAGGAGATATCTTTACAGGAGCTACAGATAAATAGAATTCACTGGTTCACGTCAAGACATTTACAAACTATGTCACTATGTCATCTCACCTGCAGGTCACAGGCGAAGAGCGTTGCCCCTCTGGCCTTAGAGACCACAGTAATCTGCTGGAAGGTCAACAGATCATGGACATGGATGTTGTTCTCTGTAGGGGGGGGGGGGAGAAGGGTTCACACACCCAGTAAAGCAATATTTAAAAACATATGACCTATGGATTACTGAGATTAACAACCACATGTTCAAGTAAACAACATGTCTGCTTGTTTGCTGAAGAGAATATGTTGTTTCACCTACCTAACAGACTGATGAGGATCTTGTACTGTGACACAACAAACAGCTGTGAGAAGGAGAGACAAGAGGAGGTTGAACTGGACAGCGGGACAATGGTAGCCTGAGTGCAAGTCTGTTTGTGATCAAGCCAGTGCAACGGATATAAGGACGGGCTGTACGCTCTCTCCACAGCTTGAAATGTCGCCAGTTGGGGCTATCGAGGAGGATCCTTTTTGGTGGCGCGACTAGTTGATACGTTGTCAAGTGGGCGGTCACGTGTTCAAGCTGTGGTATGAACAGTTTACCCTGAGTTGTACTCATAGAGAGGGAGGAAGCTAATGGTGCTAAGCTAGCGCATGACGCACACACACACACCAAATCCTCGTCAGTCATTATCATACCATGCTTGGCTTCACAATGACAGCAACTGAACCCGGCTAGGACAACGGAGTGTCTACTATATTTCTTTAATCTGACATAACCTCATTTAGAAATGACTGTCACATCAACAGAATGTGAAGTCCTATCCTCACTCTGACTAAAATGTACCTGCTGGATCTTCTTGGAGAAGTTCTTGTTGGACTTCTCCAGAGTCACCTCAAACCTGTTGGTACCTATGAGGAAGAAAGAGAGACAGGATATGTTTCCTTGTTTGAAACACCTGCTAAGGAATGAGGAAATAACCAACAACAAAAAATGACACTGGAAACTATGCTTTAAGACGCCAACCATTCACATACAAATAGACAGGGCCTGGGACACGCATACAAATACACAGGGACACAGGACACTGACAGGGACACAGGACACTGACCGAGACACGGGACACTGACAGGGACACAGGGACTCAGGACACTGGGACACAGGGACTCAGGACACTGGGACACAGGACACTGACAGGGACACTGACAGGGACACAGGACACTGACAGGGACACAGGGACTCAGGACACTGGGACACAGGACACTGACAGGGACACAGGACACTGGCAGCAGATGTCTTTCTCTTATTCACCTGCATCCTTTTTTATCCTGTAGAGCAGGAGATGGCCTGGTTTAGTCCCCACCAGAAGCCATTCCTCTGTCACGTGATACGGGAGAGAAGGTCAATAAGTATGTAGTGCACTACATAGGGAACACACGTCACTGAGCGACATTATAACATAACGGTATCAATTAAATAGGACGTCTCTACAAACAAAAACAACAAAAACCCCATCCCAAGTTCTCGACCAGGTGCAAAACAGGGTTGCTTTGTTTACAATTGTCTGTCAACTCAAAACTCATCAAGTTACATTTGCTACAACTAGCTGGCGAGAGTTATCAGTTGGTTATCTGTTAAACAAACCAGCCAGCTAGCTTAGTACCTACCTAGTCAGCTAGTGTATGGCAACAATAATTTGCTATGTTAGCTTGCTACTGTAGCTAGCTAGCTAGCTGACAATATCAACTTACCCCAGGCCGCAAGACAATCAATCTGGAGAGGCAGTTTCTCCAGGATAGGGACCGGTTCGTAAGCGTCATGCATTGTGGCGCTTTCTTGGTAGCTAGTTGAGGGAAACTGTTGTTTCCCGTTTTAGCTAGCTATGCGCTAACGTTAGCTAGTCAGCTACAGTTACTGTAGCTAGCAGTGACAATAACAAAACACTTTTAGGGGCGACGTTACAAGGCACGTCTAAAAATGTCAAGTCCCACCCACCGATCAAACCGTTTCTTTAACCCGTGGAGGTAACCATAAGAGAATTCCTCTGTCATTCGATGAAGCCATGACATCCAATAAATAGTAATTTATTAGCTAGCTAACTTGCTATGTTAGCGAGCGCACACAAAAATGCTAACGAGATAACGCGTTTGCTAGCTGGGGTAGCAAAATACCGTATACTTGTAAACTTCATCGACAAGAAATCTGAAAGAAGTGGTTAAATACTTATCGTACAAATTGTTCTGCTTGTCAATAAGCCAACACCAGAGATAAAATAATAATAATATATATATATCTGCTAACACTCAGTGGCTTGCTCCTTACTGACTCGCGTTACATCCGAGAGGAAGAGGCGAAGCGAGAGGTGCAACTCCGCCCGAAATCTGTCTCCTCCAGCATGTGTCGAATTTAGTCAACCAAAAAATGTAATGGCTTATTTGATCGAATAGAAGTGTCGTAATGCTTAGGTTGTACTGATATAAATAGGACACGTGATACCCCGGCAACTTTCAGAAAGAAAAAAAAATAAACTTTATATCGAAGTTGTGCCGGGGGGGCTGTGCTTGTCATCTTTAAGGACATGTATGCTCCCATCTTTAAGGACATGTATGCTCCCATCTTTAAGGACATGTATTTCCATTGCTGGAGCGGCCACTCGACCATCTGGTCAACAGAATGGATAATCTGTGAGTACATTCACGAGGGATGAATTATAACAAAACCCGTCTTCACCAGCGTTCTGGCACAGGGGTCGTAGTAGAGAATAATGCCCACCTTGTATAAACATCACCCCACAGGTCAAATCCATTTCACATAATACTATATACGGATTGTATTCATTTGCATAATTATGACGAGGTTTTTAATATAAACTTTAATCCCAGAACAAACAGCAAAAAGGCATACAATAATGTAACAAAGAAATTACAACGCAGACCCACTTTTTACAGTACATTAGATACCTTCCTTATTTCCTGCAAAACAAAAGAAACAATGGGATGCATGACAATTTAACAATGCAAAACCATATGCTGTCTGTAGAATAAATTACTGGGCCAGTTGGGCCCTAGTCTGGCCACATGGGCTGCGTTTCAACAGGCAACCCAATTCTGATCTTTTGCCTAATTATTGGCAAAAGATCAGAATTGGGCTGCCTGTGAATCCGCAGCCATATTGCAGTAGATCACACTGTGCCAGGGGTTGGGGGACTTCCAAGTTAATTATCTTGGGAGGTGGAGGCAGGATTGAGTGGGCAGAAACGGACATATGAAAAGCCCCACGGTGACACATAATAATGCATTTAGCAAATATTAAGACAAATTATCAGACTGCACTATGTGTGTGTGTGTCAATACGAATATAGACAGGTGGCAATGGCAGCCTGACCGACTCCCTGGGCCAAGTGACGGGGGGACGGGGGACGGGGGGCGCGTCCCAAATGGCACCCTATTTAGCGCACTACTTTTGACCAGGGCCAAAAGTAGTGCACTATATAGGGATCTATTTGGGATGCGCGCCCTAGATTTACCAAAACTGAAAATCTTCACATGGTCACAAATATAATACATGCAGTACGTCACTCTACAGCAATGCTGCTTGCCTAGCTCACTCAACTCCCTCCCTCCCTGGCTATGTCCCAATGATCTCTCCTTCCTCCCAAAAAGTGTGCACTTGTTCACTTCCCTTCACTGATTTGAAAGGAAAATGGGTGGAAACTAGTCCATGCCTCCACCAATCCAATGCGTTTAGATTTTTTATGGGCGGTAGTGAACGAGTGTACACTTCAAGAGAAAGGAGATACTATTGGCTATATATCCGTCGACTTGTCACTCCTATCTCTCTGAGGATACAGCATCATGGCCGACTGGCGCACTATGTAGGCCCTGGTCTAAAGTAGTGCACTATAAAAGGAAACAAAAGTAGTGCACTACACAGGGAATAGAGTGCCATTAGGTACATCCATAGAGTTTAATAAGAGGCTGCATGGCAGAGCTCCGAATGAAGGAACATAAAAAAAAAAAAAGTGTTGTACATAAATATTGGATCTGATGTGTCATTTCATTTAACTCCATCAATGGCTGCCTCAGTGAAACCCCCCCCCCACTCGGTCATTCCATTTTGGATCTCTCCATCTTGGTTTTCAGAATTTCCTGGGGACAAAAAGTGAGAGCGAGAGAAACGTGTGTCCTATGAGTCTCTGTTGAATGATGGTAAGACAAAATATCCCGTTTTACTGTGAGCTTTTTTAATAGACATAAATGTGACTGCCAGTCATTATGAGGCTGCAGGAAGAGAAGTTTCTTATTTACCTCCTCCTCGTCAAGCATTACTGGGAGAGCTCTGCAGAGAGAGAGAGAGAGAGAGAGAGAGAGAGAGAGAGAGAGAGAGAGAGAGAGAGAGAGAGAGAGAGAGAGAGAGAGAGAGAGAGAGAGAGAGAGAGAGAGAGAGAGAGAGAGAGACACACAGAGCGAAAGAGAGAGAGAGAGAGAGAGAGAGAGGTGTATATCATTTGTTCATGTATGATTTTTGTTTTTTATATATAATTATTAATATTGTAGCTCAAATAAATTCAAAAAAGAAATTATACTTCATATACATTGCTTTTGCAAATAATTACTACCACCATTCATGCCAATGAAGCATTTCTTGAATGGAGAGCAGAAAGGTGACCAGTTCTAGAATGAATGTGGCAGTGCTTGACTTGGGCCAATGCACCTCAAATGTTCCTTTCGTTCCTACTCACACGTCAGCAACAGTTGTGGGAATGTTCTCCTCGACCCACTTCAGGTCCTCATCCTGAGAACAAGAGAAAGGATACATTCATTTATTTATTTATTTGTCTATATGTAAACAGTGTCTTCAATCAGATTGGACTGTGAAAAGATGACTAAATTAGTCATCCTTCCAATCTTATACAAGACACTGTTGCTGCAGACATGCCCAAAGTCATTACCCCTCTGGGATAAATCATGTTTTTATTTTTATTGAATTGAATGGACTGACCCCTTTACTCAGTAGTATTGAATTGAATGGACTGACCCCTTTACTCAGTAGTATTGAATTGAATGGACTGACCCCTTTACTCAGTAGTATTGAATTGAATGGACTGACCTCTTTACTCAGTAGTATTGAATTGAATGGACTGACCCCTTTACTCAGTAGTATTGAATTGAATGGACTGACCCCTTTACTCAGTAGTTTGAATTGAATGGACTGACCCCTTTACTCAGTAGTATTGAATTGAATGGACTGACCCCTTTACTCAGTAGTTTGAATTGAATGGACTCGCCTCTTTACTCAGTAGTTTTGAATTGAATGGACTCGCCTCTTTACTCAGTAGTTTCTGTGACTGGGATCCGTTAGTCTCAGCCTTGGTGCCTCTCATTTTCACCCCCTCTGCAACAGAATGGGGAGTTAGATACAGCGCCTTTACAAAGTATTCATACATCACTCATCATTTTCAATTCAGGCTGTAACACAACAAAATGTGGAGTAAGTCAAGGGGTATAAATACTTTCTGAAGGCATTGTAGAGACCAGGGTTGGGGTCAATTCAGGAAGTACACTGAAATTCCAATTCCAATTCTCGTCAATGCTTTTCCATTAGGAAAATGTGGAATTGGAATTTAGTTTACTTTCTGAATTGAAATGGATTGACTCCAACCCTGCTAGACAGGAATTGACCCCAACCCTGCTAGACAGGAATTGACCCCAACCCTGCTAGACAGGAATTGACCCCAACCCTGCTAGACAGGAATTGACCCCAACCCTGCTAGACAGGAATTGACCCTAACCCTGCTAGACAGGAATTGACCCCAACCCTGCTAGACAGGAATTGACCCCAACCCTGCTAGACCGGAATTGACCCCAACCCTGCTAGACAGGAATTGACCCTAACCCTGCTAGACAGGAATTGACCCCAACCCTGCTAGACAGGAATTGACCCCAACCCTGCTAGACAGGAATTGACCCTAACCCTGCTAGACAGGAATTGACCCTAACCCTGCTAGACAGGAATTGACCCCAACCCTGCTAGACAGGAATTGACCCCAACCCTGCTAGACAGGAATTGACCCCAACCCTGCTAGACAGGAATTGACCCCAACCCTGCTAGAGATCCCTATTATCATATATTATATCAAACTTGTGGCAATGCGGCCGGAAATCCTAATGTTAAACTGGTTAAAGTCTTTCACCAAAGGCTTCATTCAGCATGGGTTCCTTTGCTTCATCCTCCTCATCGTCTTCATCGATCAGAGGGGAATGGGAGAACCTGCGAGAACACAACACTGTCACTACTGTATATGTATATATTATTAGTGTTAATACTATGACCTCTGACCTCTATGAAAATGCTTAGACAGGTACATAGTCTGTTATAAAAATGTTGACCTCTGACCTCTGGCTGTTGGCGGAGGGTCGCAGCAACACCATGATGACCAGGAGGATGGTGGAGAAGAGGAGACGCCAGAACGCATCGTCTACCCACAAGTCCCTCCAGCCCTGAGACACACACAGGCAGAGACAGTTAACATACAGACAATGAACAGAGACACATTACATTTAACATTTCAGTCATTTAGCAGACGCTCTTATCCGGAGCGACTTACACAGTTAGTGAGTGCATACATTTTTTATTTTTTTATACTGGCCCCCCGTGGGAATCAAACCCACAACCCTGGCGTTGCAAACGCCATGCTCTACCAACTGAGCTACATCCCCTGCCGGCCATTCCCTCCCCTACCCTGGACGACGCTGGGCCAATTGTGCGCCGCCCCATGGGGTCTCCCGGTCGCGGCCGGCTACGACAGAGCCTGGATTACATTTACATTACATTTACATTTTAGTCATTTAGCAGACGCTCTTATCCAGAGCGACTTACAGTTAGTGAATACATATTGTTTTTATACTGGCCCCCCGTGGGAATCGAACCCACAACCCTGGCGTTGCAAACGCCATGCTCTATCAACTGAGCTACATCCCTGCCGGCCATTCCCTCCCCTACCCTGGACGACGCTGGGCCAATTGTGCGCCGCCCATGAGTCTCCCGGTCGCGGCCGGCTGCGACAGAGCCTGGATTCGAACCAGGATCTCTAGTGACACAGTTAGCACTGCGATGCAGTGCCTTAGACCACTGCGCCACTCAGGAGACATTACACAGTGTAGTAAAACACAAAAAGACAACAGCAGAGACAGTCCATCATAATCAATTATCATTTGTTTAGAATATGTAGACAGTAGATATAAACTGAACAAAAATATAAAAACGCAACATGCAACAATTTCAAAAGATATGCAGTTCATAAGGAAATCGGTCAATTGAAATAAATTCATTCAAATCAAATTTTATTTGTCACATGTGCCGAATACAACAGGTATAGACCTTACCGTGAAATGCTTACTTACAAGCCCTTAACCAACAATGCAGTTCAAGAAATAGAGTTAATCTATGGATTTCACATGACTGGGAATACAGATATGCATCTGTTGGTCACAGATACCTTTAATAAAAAAAGTAGGGGCATTGATCAGAAAACCACCATTTGCCTCATGCAGCGCGACACATCTCCTTCACATTGAGTTGATCAGGCTGTTGATTGTGGCCTGTGGAATGTTGTCCCACTCCTCTTCAATGGCTGTGCGAAGTAGCTGGATATTGGCGGGAACTGGAACACGCTGTCGTACACGTCGATCCAGAGCATCCCAAACATGCTCAATGGGTGACATGTCTGGTGAGTATGCAGGCCATGGAAGAACTGGGACATTTCCAGCTTCCAGGAATTGTGTACAGATCCTTGCGACATGGGGCCGTGCATTATCAT
>NC_140014.1:43756531-43945671 GCF_964263955.1 Coregonus lavaretus
CAGGCAGGCAGACAGGCAGACAATCAGACAGACAGACAGACAGGCAGACAGGCAGACAGACAGGCAGGCAGACAGGCAGACAGGCAGACAGGCAGGCAGACAGGCAGACAGACAGGCAATCAGACAGACAGGCAATCAGACAATGTATATTTCTCATAGCACTGCAGACAGAAGGGCACTTCAATGATGAAGCACTAAGTCAAAGGCCTACAGTGCCTTGCAAAAGTATTCATCCCCCTTGGCGTTTTTCCTATTTTGTTACATTACAACCTGTAATTTAAATGGATTTTTATTTGGATTTCATGTAATGGACATACACAAAATAGTCCAAATTGGTGAAGTGAAATTAAAAAAATAACTTGTTTCAAATAAATTCTAAAAAATAAATAACGGAAAAGTGGTGCGTGCATATGTATTCACCCCCTTTGCTATGAAGCCCCTAAATAAGATCTGGTGCAACCAATTACCTTCAGAAGTCACATAATTAGTTAAATAAAGTCCACCTGTGTGCAATTTAAGTGTCACATGATCTCAGTGTATATTTAGACCTGTTCTGAAAGGCCCCAGAGTCTGCAACACCACTAAGCAAGGGGCACCACCAAGCAAGCGGCACCATGAAGACCAAGGAGCTCTCCAAACAGGTCAGGGTACAGATCAGGGTTGGGTTGTAAAAAAAATATCAGACACTTTGAACATCCCACGGAGCACCATTAAATCCATTATAAAAAAATTGAAAGAATATGGCACCACAACAAACTTGCCAAGAGAGGGCCCACCCAACAAAACTCACGGACCAGGCGAGGATGGTATTAATCAGAGAGGCAACAAAGAGACCAAAGATAACCCTGAAGGAGCTGCAAAGCTCCACAGGGGAGATTGGATTATCTGTCCATAGGACCACTTTAAGCCGTACACTCCACAGAGCTGGGCTTTACGGAAGAGTGGCCAGAAAAAAGCCATTGCTTAAAGAAAAAAATAAGCAAACATGTTTGGTGTTCGCCAAAAGGCATGTGGGGGACTCCCCAAACATATGGAAGAAGGTACTCTGGTCAGATGTGACTAAAATTGAGCTTTGTGGCCATCAAGGAAAACACTATGTCTGGCGCAAACCCAAAACCTCTCATCACCCCGAGAGCAACATCCCCACAGTGAAGCATGGTGGTGGCAGCATCATGCTGTGGGGATGTTTTTCCCATCGGCAGGGACTGGGAAACTGGTCAGAATTGAAGGAATGATGGATGGCGCTAAATACAAGGAAATTCTTGAGGGAAACCTGTTTCAGTCTTCCAGAGATTTGAGACTGGGACGGAGGTTCACCTTCCAGCAGGACAATGACCCTAAGCATACTGCTAAAGCAACACTTGAGTGGTTTAAGGGGAAACATTTAAATGTTTTGGAATGGCCTAGTCAAAGTCCAGACCTCAATCCAATTGAGAATCTGTGGTATGACTTAAAGATTGCTGTACACCAGTGGAACCCATCCAACTTGAAGGAGCTGGAGCAGTTTTGCCTTGAAGAATGGGCAAAAATCCCAGTGACTAGATGTGCCAAGCTTATAGAGACATACCCCAAGAGACTTGCAGCTGTAATTGCTGCAAAAGGTGTCTCTACAAAGTATTGACTTTGGGGGGGTGAATAGTTATGCACGCTCAAGTTCTGTTTTTTTTGTCTTACTTCTTGTTTGTTTCACCATAAAAAATATTTAGCATCTTCAAAGTGGTAGGCATGTTGTGTAAATCAAATGATACAAACCCCCCAAAAATCTATTTAATTCCAGGTTGTAAGGCAACAAAATAGGAAAAATGCCAAAGGGGGGGTGAATACTTTCGCAAGCCACTGTATGTTCATAGAAGTGAGTTAGCGATGGTG
Source organism: Coregonus lavaretus (assembly GCF_964263955.1). Classification (NCBI taxonomy): domain Eukaryota; kingdom Metazoa; phylum Chordata; class Actinopteri; order Salmoniformes; family Salmonidae; genus Coregonus; species Coregonus lavaretus. The sequence continues at coordinate 43,758,401 of NC_140014.1, forward strand.
ATACTGACTGATTAAGGCCAAGTTTCCCTGGACATCATTAGCTTCCTCCTCCTCCTCTGCTCCAGGGCGCTGCTGCGGCTGTACCTTCACTATAAACAGGTAGGGGCTATCGGACCACGCCTTGGCCACGGCACCTACATCCTGCAGGGGACACATGACAAGACTGGATGTGTCCCAAATGACACGCTGTTCCCTATTTATTAGAATTATGAATGGAGTGTAATTAGTGTAATCCCACAGTTACCCTCCAGAGGTCACTGTTCCCTATTTAGTCAGTGGTGGAAAAAGTACCCAATTATCATACTTGAGTAAAAGTAAAGATACCTTTAAAGAAAAATGACTCAAGTAAAAGTGAGAGTCACCCAGTAAAAATACCACTTGAGTAAAAGTATTTGGTTTAAAATATACTTAAGTATCAAAAGGAAATGTAATTGCTAAAATATACTTAAGTATCAAAATAAAAAAAAACTTTCAAATTCCTTATATTAAGCAAAGCAGATGGCACAATTGTCTTGTTTTTTAAATTTACGGATAGCCAGGGGCACGCTCCAACACTCAGACGTCACTTACAAACAAATAATTTGTGTTTAGTGAATCCACCAGATCAGAGGCAGCAGGGAGGACCAGGGATGTTCTCTTGGTTAATGCGTGAATTGGACCATTTTCCTTTCCTGCTAATAATTCAAAATGTAACGAGTACTTATGGGTGTCAGGGAAAATGTATGTAGTAAAAGTACATTATTTTCTTTAGGAATGTAGTGAAGTAAAAGTATTCAAAAATATAAATAGTAAAGTAAAGTACAGATACCCAAAAAAAACGACTTAAGTGGTACTTTAAAGTATTTTAAAGTACTCTCTAGCTCAGCTGGTAGAGCACGGCGCTTGTAACGCCAAGGTAGTGGGTTCGATCCCCGGGACCACCCATACGTAAAAATGTATGCACGCATGACTGTAAGTCGCTTTGGATAAAAGCGTCTGCTAAATGGCATATTATTATTATTATATTATTATTTTTACTTAAGTACTTTCCACCACTGTATTTAGTGCACTACTTTTGACCAGGGCCCATTGGCTGCCTTTTGGGAAGCACACTTTCAATGCAGAACACATTTTAGACACAGACATGACTATGTACACCTTGTTTACACAAATCTCCACACTATATATAGAGTTCTGTTTGGCTTACCGGCTTTTCCAGCCACCCCTGTGGAGCGCTCTGATTGGAAGGCCTGCCTTCCTCGCTCTAAAACAACAACAGTGACGGTTAGTGACTGATGGGCCGTTCCATTTCATTTTTTGACCGCACCTCTTCATTTGAACAAAGCATGATCTACATATTTGCCCACGGTAGAAGTAAAATAAAAATTAAAGAAATAACTTATTTACATAAGTATTCAGACCCTTTGCTATGAGACTCGAAATTGAGATCAGGTGCATCCTGTTTCCATTGATCATCCTTGAGATGTTTCTACAACTTGATTGGAGTCCACCTGTGGTAAATTCAATTGATTGGACATGATTTGGAAAGGCACACACCTGTCTATATAAGGTCCCACAGTTGACAGTGCATGTCAGAGCAAAAACCAAGCCATTGTCTGTAGAGCTCCGAGACAGGATTGTGTCGAGGCACAGATCTGGGGAAGGGTACCAAAAAATGTCTGCAACATTGAAGGTCCCAAAGAACACAGTGGCCTCCATCATTCTGCAATGGCAGAAGTTTGGACCCACCAAGACTCTTCCTAGAGCTGATCAATCAAGGGAGAAGGGACTTGGTCAGGGAGGTGACCAAGAACCTGATGGTCACTCTGACAGAACTCCAGAGTTCCTCTGTGGAGATGGGAGAACCTTCCAGAAGGACAACCATCTCTGCAGCACTCCACCAATCAGGCCTTTATGGTAGAATGGCCAGACGGAAGCCACTCCTCAGTAAAAGGCACATGACAGCCCGCTTGGTGTTTGCCAAAAGGCACCTAAAGGACTCTCTGACCATGAGAAACAAGATTCTCTGGTCTGTTGAAACCAAGTTTGAACTCTTTGGCCTGAATGCCAAGCGTCACGTCTGGAGGAAACCTGGCACCATCCCTACAGTGAAGCATGGTGGTGGCAGCATCATGCTGTGGGGCTGTTTTTCAGTGGCAGGGACTTGAAGACTAGTCAGGATCGAGGCAAAGATGAACGGAGCAAAGCACAGAGAGATCCTTGATAAAAACCTGCTCCAGAGCACTCAGGACCTCAGACTGGGGCGAAGGTTCACCTTCCAACAGGACAATGACCCTAAGCACACAGCCAAGACAACGCAGGAGTGGCTTCGGGACAAGTCTCTGAATGTCCTTGAGTGGCCCAGCCAGAGCCCGGACTTGAACCCGATCAAACATCTCTGGAGAGACCTGAAAATAGCTGTGCAGCGACGCTCCCCATCCAACCTGACAGAGCTTGAGAGGATCTGCAGAGAAGAATGGGAGAAACTCCCCAAATACAGGTGTGCCAAGCTTGTAGCGTCGTACCCAAGAAGACTGGAGACTGTAATCGCTGCCAAAGGTGCTTCAACAAAGTACTGAGTGAATGGTCTGAATACTTATGTAAATGTGATATCACATTTACATAAATTTTTTGCCAAATGTGATATTTTACATTTACATACATTTTTTTGCTTTGTTATTAAACCAGTTTTTGCTTTGTCATTATGGGGTATTGTGTGTAGATTTGAGGGGGGGGGGGGAATTTAATCCATTTTAGAATAAGGCTGTAACGTAATAAAACGTGGAAAAATGTCATGGTGTCAGAATACTTTCCCCAATGCTCTGTATAAATACCTGTGGGCTGGTGAGGGGTTGATGGGGGCTGAAGTCAGTGTAGTACACCTGGAAGGAGGATTGGATGGGGACAGAGATAATAATACATCAACCAAGAATGTTAAAGGCAGTGTATGTCCCAAACCCCCCCCCCCACAACCCCACAACAGAATAGCCAACCCACCTTGGGTAGGAGGAGGACAGAGCAGTTTTCGAAATACATGTATCCCTGGCTGTAGGAGCCTCTCCAGTCCTCCTTCAGCATGTTGTCCAGACCAAACATACTCAGGGCCTTGTTGTCCTGCAGGGAGTAGAAACAGACACAACTCACTGTGACTGGGCACAAAAACAACAACAACAACAAAAAAGGACAAGACAGAGGCGTGTCTGTTCTATTGGGAGAAATGATGGCGTCTTAATCATTCCAGGCAACACACTATTTCATGGTACTGGCCACTACAAACATTGATGTGACGGACGGGCACAGTTGCAGTACTGTTGCTCTGTGTGCTTCGTGTGCAGGGTTACGATGCGTCTGCCCGTGTTAGCCTGTTAGAAATGGGCAGCAGAGAAGAAAAGGGATTGTACTCACTGGAGTATTAAAGACTTCATTGTAGCAGATAGAGGAACGGAGGTACCAGCTGATGTTGAAGGCCAGGGTGGGATCACATAAAGCCAAGTCGCCCTGGACTGGAGGAGGAGAAGGAGGAAAGGAGAGTCACTGGCAGAAAGGAAAATAGGTGGAATACAACACAATACTACATTCTTATAAGGTTATATATATATATTTTTTTTTAATGTTTGTTGTCATTTAGCAGACACTCTTATCCAGAGCGACTTACAGGAGCAATTAGGGTTAAGTGCCTTGCTCAAGGGCACATCGACAGATTTTTCACCTAGTCTGCTCGGAGGATTAGAACCAGCGACCTTTCGGTTACTGGCACAACGCTCTTATTAACCACTAAAGCTACCTGCCGCCCCACTTATATGAAGTGTAAGGCAGGTAGGTGTCTTTGCAGTGAAATGAAGGATCCTGGGAGAAACACAGCCATGGAGTCAGGGTGTGTTCAAAATGGCACTATATCCCTATACAGTACAGTGCACTACTTTTGACCGGGGAGCGGATAAGGAACAGGGTGCCATTTCAGACGAAGCCACGAGCAAGTAGCACGACAGGAGCAACATGAAAACCCTGTTTAACTACAGCTGTCAATCAATCTTTTTTGGTCCGTCAGCAAATTATCTTTGTCGTCTTCCAAGGCTTTATACTTACACCTCATGAAGATGGTTGTGTTGGCATACAACGTCTTCCTGAAGACGGCATTTTGTGACTGAGGAAACGAATAGATCAAGTTATCATTGCAGCAAGCAACCTTGGACTACCTCTTTACTAAATCATGTGACAGTAAGGTTTTATGGAAATACTTTTCATGGGTGTTCAATACAATACAGACAACTAGCTAGTTGGAATGGTATCAAGCATTAGCCTTGTTCTTGCTAACAGTATTATCTTAACTTAAGAAATAGCCTCCCGCCCCCATTAGTATGGAGTTAACTAGCTACATGCAATATTCCATTCACTACCAGACCTTAGATGAGTGGTCATGAGTTGGAGCAGATGAGCACTAGAGAAAGGTAAGGTGACGAAGGTAGTAGTTTGGGGTACACTGTTGTCGACATTAATAACAGCATTGTCAGGTTATTGAGGACACAACCGAGTCTTCTAGGCTCAAGGAGTAGTTAGCTAATAATCTGTGGTAGCTAGCTAGTAGCCTAACCTCCCAGATCATGTGATGTAATATTAACCATGAAAACAAAATCAGGCAAGGTAACGTTAGTTACAGTACATACACAGGTGTCTGATTGTCGAACACCTTCATATCTGTCAACTCCCCCAGGATGATTACATCGGTCAACCCCCCCAGGATGATTACATCGGTCAACCCCCCCAGGATGATTACATCGGTCAACCCCCCCAGGATGATTACATCTGTCAACCCCCCCAGGATGATTACATCGGTCAACCCCCCCAGGATGATTACATCGGTCAACCCCCCCAGGATGATTACATCGGTCAACCCCCCCAGGATGATTACATCGGTCAACCCCCCCAGGATGATTACATCGGTCAACCCCCCCAGGATGATTACATCGGTCAACCCCCCCAGGATGATTACATCGGTCAACCCCCCCAGGATGATTACATCTGTCAACCCCCCCCAGGATGAATTGACTTCCCTGGGCTCGACTGTTCTACTATAACAAACCTGCTAAGCTAGCTGAGGTTACTTAGCTAGCTACCTGCTGCAGCTGATAATGAAATACTGTCATGCTACATACAACACGTTAACACACACACAGGACAGTCAGGTCGCATGTACTCACTGAGTTGATGTCGACATTCCACAAGGACACTTCTGCCGCGATCCCTGGACGCAAAATTGAAATAAAAAACAACGAACATGACCAATACACCGTGACATCTGGCATTTTAAATTTGTGTCCGAAGCAGTTCCGCAGTCAGTTCCGGCCCGGGGAGAGGCTATCCCGACACGCCTGCTGCCCAAATAGATGACGTCGTGCAACTGAGTCGAATGGATTCGTTATAATAAGCATGAAGAAAATCAATTGTACCTCTTAAATCTAATTGTGTTCATGTAAAAATGTCATTAATAAATGTACAAAAAAACAACATAAAAAACGAATATAAAACGAATAAACGAATATAAAACCACTCTTCCTTGTTTTCTATAAGGAGTCGGAGCAGTACATTAAGATCATTCTACATTCTTCCAATAAGACAACTGTTAAAACAATCATTTACATTTACATTTACGTCATTTAGCAGACGCTCTTATCCAGAGCGACTTACAAATAGGTGCATTCACCTTATTACCAGTGGGATAACCACTTTACAAATTTTTTTGTTTGTTATTTTTTTTGTTTTTTTTTGGGGGGGGGGGGGGGGGGGTAGAAGGATTACTTTATCCTATCCCTGGTATTCCTTAAAGAGGTGGGGTTCAATACGTATATGTCTTTTAAGGTCTTTGTATAATCTGTCATTTGTTGTACCCCCTAGCATATGTTGTCCTTGTCTGTTTTTATACTTATTTTTCTGCAATAAAAATAATAATAAATAATACAACAATTAACAAATTAATTAACCCAGGACAGGGCCAACCAGGCAGGATATAACCCCATCCACTTTGCCAAAGCACAGCCCCCACACCACCAGAGGGATATCAACAGACCACCAACCTACTACCCTTAAACAAGGCTGAGTATAGCCCACGAAGATCTCCTCCACCGAGCCCGAGGGGGCGCAAAACCGGACAGGAAGATCACGTCTGTGACTCACCCCTCCTAGAGACAGCATGGAAGAACACTAGTAAACCAGTGATTCAGCCCCCATAATAGGGTCAGAGGCAGAGAGTCCCAGTGGAGCCGGCCAGGCAGAGACAGCAAGGGAGGTTCATCGCTCCAGTGCTTTGCCATTTACCTTCACACCCCTGGGCCAGACTACACTCAATCATAGGACCTACTGAAAAGATGAGTCTTCAGTAAAGACTTAAAGGTCGAGACCGAGTCTGCGTCTCTCACATGGATAGGCTCTATAGGAGAAAGCCCTGCCTTCAGCTGTTTGCTTAGAAATTCTAGGGACAATAACAAGGCCTGCGTCTTGTGACCGTAGCATTTACATTTTAGTCATTTAGCAGACGCTCTTATCCAGAGCGATTTACAGTTAATGAGTGCATACATTTTTCATACTGGCCCCCCGTGGGAATCGAACCCACAACCCTGGCATTGCAAGCGCCATGCTTTACCAACTGAGCTATGGTTACGCTACAGTTACGCTAGCATACGTGTTGGTATGTACGGCAGGACCAAATCAGAGAGATAGGTAGGAGCAAACCCATGTAATGCTTTGTAGGTTAGCAGTAAAACCTTGAAATCAGCCCTAGCCTTAACAGGAAGCCAGTGTAGAGAGGCTAGCACTGGAGGAATATGATCACATTTTGGGGTTCTAGTCAGGATTCTAGCAGCCGTGTTTACCACTAGCTGAAGTTTATTTAGTGCTTTATCCAGGTAGCCGGAGAGTAGAGCATTGCAGTAGACTAATCTAGAAGTGACAAAAGCATGGATTAGCTTTTCTGCATCATTTTTGGACAAAAAGTTTCAGATTTTTTGCAATGTTACAAAGATGGAAAAAAGCTGTCCTTGAAATATTCTTGATATGTTCGTCAAAAGAGAGATCAGGGTCCAGAGTAACGCCAAGGTCCTTCACAGTTTTATTTGAGACGACTGTACAGACATCAAGACTAATTGTCAGATCAAACAGCAGATCTCTTTGTTTCTTGGGACCTAGAACTAGCATCTCTGTTTTGTCCGAGTTTAAAAGAGTTTTGTCCGAGTTTCCTTATGTCTGAAACACAGGCTTCCAGGGAAGACAATTTTGGGGCTTCACCATGTTTCATCGAAATGTACAGCTGTGTGTCGTCCGCATAGCAGTGAAAGTTAGCATTGTGTTTCTGAATGACATCACCAAGAGGTAGAATATATAGTGAAAACAATAGTGGTCCTAAAACGGAACCTTGAGGAACGCCGAAACGTACAATTAATTTGTCAGAGGACAAACCATCCACAGAGACGAACTGATATTTTTCTGACAGATAAGATCTAAACCAGGCAAGAACTTGTCCGTGTAGACCAATTAGGGTTTCCAATCTCTCCAGAAGAATGTGGTGATCGATGGTGTCAAAAGTAGCACTAAGGTCTAAGAGCTCTCGTTCTCTTAGAGATTACAAACCCCAGTTGGTTTACACGGACAACATGCAGACCCTTGGTCTGACGCCAATAAAAGGTCATTTACCACCTTCACGAGTGCAGTCTCAGTGCTATGATGGGGTCTAAAACCAGACTGAATGCATTTTGTATACATTATTTTATCTTCAGGAAGGCAGTGAGTTGCTGTGCAATAGCTTTTTCTAGAGGAATGGGAGATTCGATATAGGCCAATAGTTTTTTTACATTTTCCGGGTCACGGTTTGGGTTTTTCAAGAGAGCCTGTATTACTGCCAGGTTTAGTGAGTTTGGTACACATCCAGTGGATAGGGAGCTGTTTATTATGTTCAACATAGGAGGGCCAAGCACAGGAAGTAGCGCTTTCAGTAGTTTAGTTGGAATAGGGTCCAGTAGACAGCTGGAAGGTTTAGAGGCCATTACTATTTTCATGAATGTGTCGAGAGATACAGGATTAAAAAACTTGTCTCAATTGATCCGAGGTCCTGGCAGTTCACTGCAGACTCAGGTTTTGGCGAAATACGCAGATTCAAAGCGGGGTCGGTAATTTGCTTTCTAATGATCATGATCTTTTCATCGAAGAAGTTCATGAATTTATCGCTGCTGAAGTGAAAGCTATCCTCTCTTGTTGAATGCTGCTTTTTAGTTAGCTTTGTGACAGTATCAAAAATACATTTTGGATTGTTCTTATTCTCCTCAATTAGGTTGGAAAAATAGGCTGATCGAGCAGCAGTGAGGGCTCTTCGATATTGCTCTGTACTTTCTTTCCAAGCTAGTCGGAAGACTTCCAGTTTGGTGAAGCGCAATTTCCGTTCCAATTTTCTGGAAACTTGCTTCAGGGCTCGGGTATTTTCTGTATACCAGGGAGCACATTTCTTGTGACAAATGTTTTTTGTTTTTAGGGGTGCGACTGCATCTAGGGTATTATGCAAGGTTAAATTAAGATCCTCAGTTAGGTGGTTAACCGATTTTTGTACTCTGACGTCCTTGGGTAGGTGGAGGGAGTCTGGAAGGGCCTCTAGGAATCTTTGTTGTCCGAGAATTTATAGCACGGCTTTTGATGATCCTTGGTTGGGGTCTGAGCAGATTATTTGTTGAGATTGCAAACGTAATAAAACGGTGGTCCGATAGTCCAGGATTATGAGGAAAAACATTTAGATCAACAAAACTACACCCAGGGTATGACTGTGGCAATGAGTAGGTCCGGAGACATGTTGGACAAAACCCACTGAGTCGATGATGGCTCCAAAAGCCTTTTGGAGTGGGTCTGTGGACTTTTCCATGTGAATATTAAAGTCACCAAAAATGTGAATATTATCTGCCATCACTATAAAGTCCAATAGGAATTCAGGGAACTCAGTGAGGAACTCTGTATACGGCCCAGGAGGCCTGTAAACCGTAGCTATAGGAAGTGATTGAGTAGCTGTATATATGGCCCAGGAGGCCTGTTAACAGTAGCTATAGGAAGTGATTGAGTAGCTGTATACGGCCCAGGAGGCCTGTTAACAGTAGCTATAGGAAGTGATTGAGTAGCTGTATACGGCCCAGGAGGCCTGTTAACAGTAGCTATAGGAAGTGATTGAGTAGCTGTATATGGCCCAGGAGGCCTGTTAACAGTAGCTATAGGAAGTGATTGAGTAGCTGTATATGGCCCAGGAGGCCTGTTAACAGTAGCTATAGGAAGTGATTGAGTAGCTGTATACGGCCCAGGAGGCCTGTAAACAGTAGCTATAGGAAGTGATTGAGTAGCTGTATATATGGCCCAGGAGGCCTGTTAACAGTAGCTATAGGAAGTGATTGAGTAGCTGTATACGGCCCAGGAGGCCTGTTAACAGTAGCTATAGGAAGTGATTGAGTAGCTGTATACGGCCCAGGAGGCCTGTAAACAGTAGCTATAGGAAGTGATTGAGTAGCTGTATATACGGCCCAGGAGGCCTGTTAACAGTAGCTATAGGAAGTGATTGAGGAGCTGTATATATGGCCCAGGAGGCATGTTAACAGTAGCTATAGGAAGTGATTGAGGAGCTGTATATATGGCCCAGGAGGCCTGTTAACAGTAGCTATAGGAAGTGATTGAGTAGCTGTATATATGGCCCAGGAGGCCTGTAAACAGTAGCTATAGGAAGTGATTGAGTGGGCTGCATAGAAAACGCAGTCTTTTTTTTCTTTAAATTTGTGTCAAAAATGTTACAAACGCCTCCGCCTTCGCGGGATGCGCGGGGGATATGGTCACTAGTGTAACCAGGAGGAGAGGCCTCATTTAACACAGTCAATTCATCAGGCTTGAGCCATGTTTCAGTCAGGCCATTCACATCAAGATTATGATCAGTGATTAATTCATTGACTATGACTGCCTTGGAAGTGAGGGATCTAACATTAAGTAACCCTATTTTGAGATGTGAGATATTATCACAATCTCTTTCAATAATGACAGAAATGGAGGAGGTCTTTATTCCAGTGAGATTGCTAAGGCGAACACCGCCATGTTTAGTTTTGCTCAACCTAGATCGAGGCACAGACACGGTCTCAATGGGGATAGCTGAGCTGACTGTGCTAGTGGCAGACTAAGCTGTCAGGCTGGCTAACAGCCTGCTGCCTGGCCTGCACCCTGTCTCATTGGGGAGGCTAACAGCCTGCTGCCTGGCCTGCACCCTGTCTCATTGGGGAGGCTAACAGCCTGCTGCCTGGCCTGCACCCTGTCTCATTGGGGAGGCTAACAGCCTGCTGCCTGGCCTGCACCCTGTCTCATTGGGGAGGCTAACAGCCTGCTGCCTGGCCTGCACCCTGTCTCATTGGGGAGGCTAACAGCCTGCTGCCTGGCCTGCACCCTGTCTCATTGGGGAGGCTAACAGCCTGCTGCCTGGCCTGCACCCTGTCTCATTGGGGAGGCTAACAGCCTGCTGCCTGGCCTGCACCCTGTCTCATTGGGGAGGCTAACAGCCTGCTGCCTGGCCTGCACCCTGTCTCATTGGGGAGGCTAACAGCCTGCTGCCTGGCCTGCACCCTGTCTCATTGGGCTGGCTAACAGCCTGCTGCCTGGCCTGCACCCTGTCTCATTGGGCTGGCTAACAGCCTGCTGCCTGGCCTGCACCCTGTCTCATTGGGCTGGCTAACAGCCTGCTGCCTGGCCTGCACCCTGTCTCATTGGGGAGCTAGAGGAGTTAGAGCCCTGTCTATGTTGGTAGATAAGATGAGAGCACCCCTCCAGCTAGGATGGAGTCCATCACTCCTCAGCAGGCCAGGCTTGGTCCTGTAGCACCCCTCCAGCTAGGATGGAGTCCATCACTCCTCAGCAGGCCAGGCTTGGTCCTGTAACACCCCTCCATCTAGGATGGAGTCCATCACTCCTCAGCAGGCCAGGCTTGGTCCTGTAACACCCCTCCATCTAGGATGGAGTCCGTCACTCCTCAGCAGGCCAGGCTTGGTCCTGTAGCACCCCTCCAGCTAGGATGGAGTCCATCACTCCTCAGCAGGCCAGGCTTGGTCCTGTAACACCCCTCCATCTAGGATGGAGTCCGTCACTCCTCAGCAGGCCAGGCTTGGTCCTGTAGCACCCCTCCAGCTAGGATGGAGTCCATCACTCCTCAGCAGGCCAGGCTTGGTCCTGTAACACCCCTCCATCTAGGATGGAGTCCGTCACTCCTCAGCAGGCCAGGCTTGGTCCTGTAGCACCCCTCCAGCTAGGATGGAGTCCATCACTCCTCAGCAGGCCAGGCTTGGTCCTGTAACACCCCTCCATCTACGATGGAGTCCGTCACTCCTCAGCAGGCCAGGCTTGGTCCTGTAGCACCCCTCCAGCTAGGATGGAGTCCATCACTCCTCAGCAGGCCAGGCTTGGTCCTGTAACACCCCTCCATCTAGGATGGAGTCCGTCACTCCTCAGCAGGCCAGGCTTGGTCCTGTAGCACCCCTCCAGCTAGGATGGAGTCCATCACTCCTCAGCAGGCCAGGCTTGGTCCTGTAACACCCCTCCATCTAGGATGGAGTCCGTCACTCCTCAGCAGGCCAGGCTTGGTCCTGTAGCACCCCTCCAGCTAGGATGGAGTCCATCACTCCTCAGCAGGCCAGGCTTGGTCCTGTAACACCCCTCCATCTAGGATGGAGTCCGTCACTCCTCAGCAGGCCAGGCTTGGTCCTGTAGCACCCCTCCAGCTAGGATGGAGTCCATCACTCCTCAGCAGGCCAGGCTTGGTCCTGTAGCACCCCTCCAGCTAGGATGGAGTCCATCACTCCTCAGCAGGCCAGGCTTGGTCCTGTAACACCCCTCCAGCTAGGATGGAGTCCATCACTCCTCAGCAGGCCAGGCTTGGTCCTGTAGCACCCCTCCAGCTAGGATGGAGTCCATCACTCCTCAGCAGGCCAGGCTTGGTCCTGTAACACCCCTCCAGCTAGGATGGAGTCCGTCACTCCTCAGCAGGCCAGGCTTGGTCCTGTTTGTGGGTGAGTCCCAGAAAGAGGGCCAATTATCTACAAATTCTATCTATTGGGAGGGGCAGAAAACAGTTTTCAACCAGGGATTGAGTTGTGAGACTCTGTTGTAGAGCTCATCACTCCCCCTAACTGGGAGGGGGCCAGAGACAATTACTCGATGCCGACACATCTTTCTAGCTCATTTACACGCTGAAGTTATGTTGCTCTTGGTGACCTCTGACTGTTTCATCCTAACATCGTTGGTGCCGACGTGGATAACAATATCTCTATACTCTCTACACTCGCCAGTTTTAGCCTCAGCCAGCACCATCTTCAGATTAGCCTTTACATCGGTAGCCCTGCCCCCTGGTAAACACTGCAAAATCGCTGGATGATTATTTTGCCCCTTCCCAGCTAGTCTATGATGGCAACAACAGCACAACAACGAAAGCGAATTATTATCGAAATGGCAGAGGAAACGATCGTGAGGTAAAATAAATGTTCGCTTTATAATGTGCAAAGTGACTTGGAATGACATTTGTGACAGCATCTAACATGCTACCCGAGCGCCTGCACAGGTTTCAGTTTGAAATGTCAACACCACTATAGCTACTGTATGTGGAGAATGGGGCATTGCCACAGCATTGATATCACTGGTAGATATTTTACATTTTTAGTCATTTAGCAGACACTCTTATCCAGAGCAACTTACAGTTAGTGAGTGCATACAATTTCATACTGATCCCCCGTGGGAAACGAACCCAGGCGTTGCAAGCGCCATGCTCTACCAACTGAGCTACAGGGGACTATAGACTGGTACATTGCCACAGCGTTGATATCACTGGTAGATATGTGTAGAATGGGGCATTGCCACAGCGTTGATATCACTGGTAGATATGTGTAGAATGGGGCATTGCCACAGCGTTGATATCACTGGTAGATATGTGTAGAATGGGGCATTGCCACAGCATTGATATCACTGGTAGATATGTGTAGAATGGGGCATTGCCACAGCGTTGATATCACTGGTAGATATGTGGAGAATGGGGCATTGCCACAGCATTGATATCACTGGTAGATATGTGTAGAATGGGCCATTGCCACAGCATTGATATCACTGGTAGATATGTGGAGAATGGGGCATTGCCATTATCTGCTAATACAGATAAGTGTTTCCAACAGGTTTAGAGATAGACCTCTCATATTTGGTAAAGCCACTTTTTCACCAGATCTATTGTGTTTTTTTTTAGTTGATTTATATCTAAGTGAAGGTCATCCAATTCTGGCGTTATGTTTTACATGTAGTTTGTAAACTGCTCTGTGTTCATACTTCTTTTTACGAAACAGGAGGATGTTGCACTTAGTGTTGATAGTATTGTGAGCTGAGCACAGCAGGTAAAAAGTTTCAGAAATGTGGTTGTAATGACTTCAACGCTGAGTAATGGCACTCAAGCTGCTCGACTTACAAGAAAGGTTAAGTGCCTTGCTCAAGGGCACATTGACAGAGCCTTGTTGGCTTGGAACCAGCAAATGTTAAGTTACTGGGCCCAACGCTCTAACCGCCAGGCTACCTGCCCCCCATAAACCAGGGTTTCGCAAACTCGGTCCTCCGGACCCCAACTGGTGCACATTTGGGTTTTTGCCCCAACACTACACAACAGATTCAAATGATCAAAGCTTGATGATTAATTGATTATTTGAATCAGCTGTGTTGTGTAGTGCTGGGGGCAAAAATAAAAAGACGTGCACCCCTTGGTGTCCCGAGGACCTAGTTTGGGAAACCCTCATTTACGGGTGGCAGGTAGCCTAGCGGTTAGAGTGTTGAGCCAGTAACTGAAAGGTTGTTGGTTCGAATCCCCAAGCTTACAAGGCTCTGTCAATGTGCCCTTGAGCAAGGCACTTAATTGCGCTTGTAAGTCACTCTGGATAAGAGCATCTGCTAAATGTAGACTGAATTCAAGGACTGGTTCTCAAGCCTAAACCTCCTGGACCCTGCCACTAATCGTTTGGGCTGCTCAGTTATTGAAGGTGGATTACTGCCATCTGCTGGATCATAAAAATACTGCTACTGTTATTCATTTTATTACCACGCTTACATTCGTACTGTTGATCACAACCGTCAAAGCAACATTCGCAATGCAAATTTTAAGGGCATTTTGGACATTTGCTCAACACTTGAAGGGTGTCATTTCCATCGAGTTGCCAACACCGACTGGAAGGTGATTGTTATATTCTCTGTATCTATCTGCGGATCCAGAGGCATCAGGCTGTAGGTCCTCTGTTATCATGGTCAAATTAATTGTGGTAGAAGATTCCCATGACATTCTGATTCATAATGTAGCTTTACTGTGGACATGGAACGTTTAGGTCAAAATAGTGTCCAGCAAAACTCTAATGACAAACACCATACGAGAGCTTTTATACCTAAGCTCTACTTTCGACGTTGGGCGGCAGGTAGCTTGGTGGTTAAGAGCGTTGTGCCAGTAACCGAAAAGTCGCTGGTTCTAATCCCCGAGCTGACTAGGTGAAAAATCTGTTGATGTGCCCTTGAGCAAAGCATTTAACCGTAATTGCTCTGGATAAGAGCGTCTGCTAAATATAAAAATGTACACTTTTGTTATTACTATGTCCTACGGCAGCAGTCAGAACTGAAGCTGAAAATAGATCTAGAAATATGACCGACTTTCCAGACCAGGGGCACAAATGCGCGAGATTTACTACAAAACATACCAGATATACCACATTGTTGAAATCAGGACAGGGATTGGTGTAGTCCCGTGTAGCTCAGTTGGTAGAGCGTGGTGCTTGCAACGCCAGGGTTGTGGGTTCGATTCCCACGGGGGGCCAGTATGAAGAAAAAAAATGTATGCACTAACTGTTAGTCGCTCTGGATAAGAGCGTCTGCTAAATGACTAGAATGTGTTTTACTGAGCCAAAACCAACTGGAAAATGGGCTTTATGCTACAAGTTACCCTTTGAAATGTCAAACTCCATACAAGTGTCATCTGTCAACTTTCAGTAAAAAAGCACACTTGAAGCGAATGTAAACATTTAATTAAACCTATTTAATCAAAGAGCAGTTGAACAAGAGTTAACAAAGTTTAGGATGAGGGGGATATAGTGGATGTCTGGCAGCCTGGCTGCGTGGGATTGGTGCCAACAGCAAAGCAACTTCCCCTAATGTATCCTGGAGAGAGAGCGAGAGCAGGTGGCAGTGGAGGGATCATTCAAATAATGTGAAAGGGACGCAGTATTCTAACACACAGGTAAACAGGTAAACAGCCTGATGTGGACACCAATTCAGAGGCAAACTATGTGAAAGTGCCTAGGGGTCATCACAGGTGATAACACACACAACATGAGAAAGAGACACACCCTGAGAGCATCAGGTCAAACAGGAAGTGTAAAGAAGGGTCTTTCCATGAAAGACAGGGGAGGAGAGGAGGGTCTCAGCTGAGGCGCTGGTCCTCTGTAGCTCAGCTGGTAGAGCGCGGCGATTGTAACGCCCAGGGTAGTGGGTTCGAACCCCGGGACCACCCATACGTAAAAATGTATGCACGCATGACTGTAAGTCGCTTTGGATAAAAGCGTCTGCTAAATGGCATATTATTATTAGGTCCAAGCATTCTGATATGTTCTGTCCAGTTGTCCCTCAAACAGGCCTGTATGTGAAATCAACCAGCTGACATACCATCTGAGTGAGTGAACTGTGAGGATGGCAGAGAGAGAGAGATCAAGAATCACTGTTGGACATACCATCTGAGTGAGTGAACTGTGAGGATGGCAGAGAGAGAGAGATCAAGAATCACTGTTGGACATACCATCTGAGTGAGTGAACTGTGAGGATGGCAGAGAGAGAGATCAATAATCACTGTTGGACATACCATCTGAGTGAGTGAACTGTGAGGATGGCAGAGAGAGAGATCAATAATCACTGTTGGACATACCATCTGAGTGAGTGAACTGTGAGGATGGCAGAGAGAGAGAGATCAATAATCACTGTTGGACATACCATCTGAGTGAGTGAACTGTGAGGATGGCAGAGAGAGAGATCAATAATCACTGTTGGACATACCATCTGAGTGAGTGAACTGTGAGGATGGCAGAGAGAGAGATCAATAATCACTGTTGAGCATTCCATTTAAAATACTGTAAGACTGTTCTAGAGATACTGTCTCAGCACGGTAGGGTACAGCAGGGTTAGAGAGATACTGACTCAGCACGGTAGGGTACAGCAGGGTTAGAGAGATACTGACTCAGCACGGTAGGGTACAGCAGGGTTAGAGAGATACTGTCTCAGCACGGTAGGGTACAGCAGGGTTAGGGAGATACTGTCTCAGCACGGTAGGGTACAGCAGGGTTAGAGAGATACTGACTCAGCACGGTAGGGTACAGCAGGGTTAGAGAGATACTGACTCAGCACGGTAGGGTACAGCAGGGTTAGAGAGATACTGACTCAGCATGGTAGGGTACAGCAGGGTTAGAGAGATACTGACTCAGCACGGTAGGGTACAGCAGGGTTAGAGAGATACTGACTCAGCACGGTAGGGTACAGCAGGGTTAGAGAGATACTGTCTCAGCACGGTAGGGTACAGCAGGGTTAGAGAGATACTGTCTCAGCACGGTAGGGTACAACAGGGTTAGAGAGATACTGTCTCAGCACGGTAGGGTACAGCAGGGTTAGAGAGATACTGTCTCAGCACGGTAGGGTACAGCAGGGTTAGAGAGATACTGTCTCAGCATGGTAGGGTACAGCAGGGTTAGGGAGATACTGTCTCAGCACGGTAGGGTACAGCAGGGTTAGAGAGATACTGACTCAGCATGGTAGGGTACAGCAGGGTTAGAGAGATACTGACTCAGCATGGTAGGGTACAGCAGGGTTAGGGAGATACTGACTCAGCACGGTAGGGTACAGCAGGGTTAGAGAGATACTGACTCAGCACGGTAGGGTACAGCAGGGTTAGAGAGATACTGACTCAGCACGGTAGGGTACAGCAGGGTTAGAGAGATACTGTCTCAGCACGGTAGGGTACAGCAGGGTTAGAGAGATACTGACTCAGCACGGTAGGGTACAGCAGGGTTAGAGAGATACTGTCTCAGCATGGTAGGGTACTGCAGGGTTAGAGAGATACTGACTCAGCACGGTAGGGTACAGCAGGGTTAGAGAGATACTGACTCAGCACGGTAGGGTACAGCAGGGTTAGAGAGATACTGACTCAGCACGGTAGGGTACAGCAGGGTTAGAGAGATACTGACTCAGCACGGTAGGGTACAGCAGGGTTAGAGAGATACTGTCTCAGCACGGTAGGGTACAGCAGGGTTAGAGAGATACTGTCTCAGCACGGTAGGGTACAGCAGGGTTAGAGAGATACTGTCTCGGTAGGGTACAGCAGGGTTAGAGAGATACTGACTCAGCACGGTAGGGTACAGCAGGGTTAGAGAGATACTGACTCAGCACGGTAGGGTACAGCAGGGTTAGAGAGATACTGACTCAGCACGGTAGGGTACTGCAGGGTTAGAGAGATACTGACTCAGCACGGTAGGGTACAGCAGGGTTAGAGAGATACTGTCTCAGCATGGTAGGGTACTGCAGGGTTAGAGAGATACTGACTCAGCACGGTAGGGTACAGCAGGGTTAGAGAGATACTGACTCAGCACGGTAGGGTACAGCAGGGTTAGAGAGATACTGACTCAGCACGGTAGGGTACAGCAGGGTTAGAGAGATACTGACTCAGCACGGTAGGGTACAGCAGGGTTAGAGAGATACTGACTCAGCACGGTAGGGTACAGCAGGGTTAGAGAGATACTGACTCAGCATGGTAGGGTACAGCAGGGTTAGAGAGATACTGACTCAGCACGGTAGGGTACAGCAGGGTTAGAGAGATACTGACTCAGCACGGTAGGGTACAGCAGGGTTAGGGAGATACTGACTCAGCACGGTAGGGTACAGCAGGGTTAGAGAGATACTGACTCAGCACGGTAGGGTACAGCAGGGTTAGAGAGATACTGACTCAGCACGGTAGGGTACAGCAGGGTTAGAGAGATACTGACTCAGCACGGTAGGGTACAGCAGGGTTAGAGAGATACTGACTCAGCACGGTAGGGTACAGCAGGGTTAGAGAGATACTGACTCAGCATGGTAGGGTACAGCAGGGTTAGAGAGATACTGACTCAGCACGGTAGGATACAGCAGGGTTAGAGAGATACTGTCTCGGTAGGGTACAGCAGGGTTAGAGAGATACTGACTCAGCACGGTAGGGTACAGCAGGGTTAGAGAGATACTGTCTCATCACGGTAGGATACAGCAGGGTTAGAGAGATACTGACTCAGCACGGTAGGGTACAGCAGGGTTAGAGAGATACTGTCTCAGCACGGTAGGGTACAGCAGGGTTAGAGAGATACTGACTCAGCACGGTAGGGTACAGCAGTTAGAGAGATACTGTCTCAGCACGGTAGGGTACAGCAGGGTTAGAGAGATACTGACTCAGCACGGTAGGGTACAGCAGGGTTAGAGAGATACTGACTCAGCACGGTAGGGTACAGCAGGGTTAGAGAGATACTGACTCAGCACGGTAGGGTACAGCAGGGTTAGAGAGATATTGTCTCAGCACGGTAGGGTACAGCAGGGTTAGAGAGATACTGTCTCAGCACGGTAGGGTACAGCAGGGTTAGAGAGATACTGTCTCAGCATGGTAGGGTACAGCAGGGTTAGAGAGATACTGTCTCAGCATGGTAGGGTACTGCAGGGTTAGAGAGATACTGACTCAGCACGGTAGGGTACAGCAGGGTTAGAGAGATACTGACTCAGCACGGTAGGGTACAGCAGGGTTAGAGAGATACTGTCTCAGCATGGTAGGGTACAGCAGGGTTAGAGAGATACTGTCTCAGCATGGTAGGGTACTGCAGGGTTAGAGAGATACTGACTCAGCACGGTAGGGTACAGCAGGGTTAGAGAGATACTGACTCAGCACGGTAGGGTACAGCAGGGTTAGAGAGATACTGACTCAGCACGGTAGGGTACAGCAGGGTTAGAGAGATACTGACTCAGCACGGTAGGGTACAGCAGTTAGAGAGATACTGTCTCAGCACGGTAGGGTACAGCAGGGTTAGAGAGATACTGACTCAGCACGGTAGGGTACGGCAGGGTTAGAGAGATACTGTCTCAGCACGGTAGGGTACAGCAGGGTTAGAGAGATACTGACTCAGCACGGTAGGGTACAGCAGGGTTAGAGAGATACTGACTCAGCACGGTAGGGTACAGCAGGGTTAGAGAGATACTGACTCAGCACGGTAGGGTACAGCAGGGTTAGAGAGATACTGACTCAGCACGGTAGGGTACAGCAGGGTTAGGGAGATACTGACTCAGCACTGTAGGGTACAGCAGGGTTAGAGAGATACTGACTCAGCACGGTAGGGTACAGCAGGGTTAGAGAGATACTGTCTCAGCACGGTAGGGTACAGCAGGGTTAGAGAGATACTGACTCAGCACGGTAGGGTACAGCAGGGTTAGAGAGATACTGACTCAGCAGGGTTAGAGAGATACTGACTCAGCACGGTAGCGTACAGCAGGGTTAGAGAGATACTGACTCAGCACGGTAGGGTACAGCAGGGTTAGGGAGATACTGACTCAGCACGGTAGGGTACAGCAGGGTTAGAGAGATACTGTCTCAGCACGGTAGGGTACAGCAGGGTTAGAGAGATACTGTCTCAGCACGGTAGGGTACAGCAGGGTTAGAGAGATACTGACTCAGCACGGTAGGGTACGGCAGGGTTAGGGAGATACTGACTCAGCACGGTAGGGTACAGCAGGGTTAGAGAGATACTGTCTCAGCACGGTAGGGTACAGCAGGGTTAGAGAGATACTGACTCAGCACGGTAGGGTACAGCAGGGTTAGAGAGATACTGTCTCAGCACGGTAGGGTACAGCAGGGTTAGAGAGATACTGACTCAGCACGGTAGGGTACAGCAGGGTTAGAGAGATACTGACTCAGCACGGTAGGGTACGGCAGGGTTAGAGAGATACTGTCTCAGCACGGTAGGGTACAGCAGGGTTAGGGAGATACTGACTCAGCACGGTAGGGTACAGCAGGGTTAGAGAGATACTGACTCAGCACGGTAGGGTACAGCAGGGTTAGAGAGATACTGTCTCAGCACGGTAGGGTACAGCAAGGTTAGAGAGATACTGACTCAGCACGGTAGGGTACAGCAGGGTTAGAGAGATACTGACTCAGCAGGGTTAGAGAGATACTGTCTCAGCACGGTAGGGTACAGCAGGGTTAGAGAGATACTGACTCAGCACGGTAGGGTACAGCAGGGTTAGAGAGATACTGACTCAGAACGGTAGGGTACAGCAGGGTTAGAGAGATACTGTCTCAGCACGGTAGGGTACAGCAGGGTTAGAGAGATACTGACTCAGCACGGTAGGGTACAGCAGTTAGAGAGCTATTGTCTCAGCACGGTAGGGTACAGCAGGGTTAGGGAGATACTGACTCAGCACGGTAGGGTACAGCAGGGTTAGAGAGATACTGACTCAGCACGGTAGGGTACAGCAGGGTTAGAGAGATACTGTCTCAGCACGGTAGGGTACAGCAGGGTTAGAGAGATACTGACTCAGCACGGTAGGGTACAGCAGTTAGAGAGATATTGTCTCAGCACGGTAGGGTACAGCAGGGTTAGGGAGATACTGACTCAGCACGGTAGGGTACAGCAGGGTTAGAGAGATACTGACTCAGCACGGTAGGGTACAGCAGGGTTAGAGAGATACTGTCTCAGCACGGTAGGGTACAGCAGGGTTAGAGAGATACTGACTCAGCACGGTAGGGTACAGCAGGGTTAGAGAGATACTGACTCAGCAGGGTTAGAGAGATACTGTCTCAGCACGGTAGGGTACAGCAGGGTTAGATAGATACTGACTCAGCACGGTAGGGTACAGCAGGGTTAGAGAGATACTGTCTCAGCACGGTAGGGTACAGCAGGGTTAGAGAGATACTGACTCAGCACGGTAGGGTACAGCAGGGTTAGAGAGATACTGTCTCAGCACGGTAGGGTACAGCAGGGTTAGAGAGATACTGACTCAGCACGGTAGGGTACAGCAGGGTTAGAGAGATACTGACTCAGCAGGGTTAGAGAGATACTGACTCAGCACGGTAGCGTACAGCAGGGTTAGAGAGATACTGACTCAGCACGGTAGGGTACAGCAGGGTTAGGGAGATACTGACTCAGCACGGTAGGGTACAACAGGGTTAGAGAGATACTGTCTCAGCACGGTAGGGTACGGCAGGGTTAGAGAGATATTGTCTCAGCACGGTAGGGTACAGCAGGGTTAGAGAGATACTGACTCAGCACGGTAGGGTACGGCAGGGTTAGGGAGATACTGACTCAGCACGGTAGGGTACAGCAGGGTTAGAGAGATACTGTGTCAGCACGGTAGGGTACAGCAGGGTTAGAGAGATACTGACTCAGCAGGGTAGGGTACGGCAGGGTTAGAGAGATATTGTCTCAGCACGGTAGGGTACAGCAGGGTTAGAGAGATACTGACTCAGCACGGTAGGGTACAGCAGGGTTAGGGAGATACTGACTCAGCACGGTAGGGTACAACAGGGTTAGAGAGATACTGACTCAGCACGGTAGGGTACAACAGGGTTAGGGAGATACTGACTCAGCACGGTAGGGTACAACAGGGTTAGAGAGATACTGACTCAGCACGGTAGGGTACAGCAGGGTTAGAGAGATACTGACTCAGCAGGGTTAGAGAGATACTGACTCAGCACGGTAGGGTACAGCAGGGTTAGAGAGATACTGTCTCAGCACGGTAGGGTACAGCAGGGTTAGAGAGATACTGACTCAGCACGGTAGGGTACAGCAGGGTTAGAGAGATACTGACTCAGCAGGGTTAGAGAGATACTGTCTCAGCACGGTAGGGTACAGCAGGGTTAGATAGATACTGACTCAGCACGGTAGGGTACAGCAGGGTTAGAGAGATACTGTCTCAGCACGGTAGGGTACAGCAGGGTTAGAGAGATACTGACTCAGCACGGTAGGGTACAGCAGGGTTAGAGAGATACTGACTCAGCACGGTAGGGTACAGCAGGGTTAGAGAGATACTGTCTCAGCACGGTAGGGTACAGCAGTTAGAGAGATACTGACTCAGCACGGTAGGGTACAGCAGGGTTAGAGAGATACTGTCTCAGCACGGTAGGGTACAGCAGGGTTAGAGAGATACTGACTCAGCACGGTAGGGTACAGCAGGGTTAGAGAGATACTGTCTCAGCACGGTAGGGTACAGCAGTTAGAGAGATACTGACTCAGCACGGTAGGGTACAGCAGGGTTAGAGAGATACTGACTCAGCACGGTAGGGTACAGCAGGGTTAGAGAGATACTGACTCAGCACGGTAGGGTACAGCAGGGTTAGAGAGATACTGACTCAGCACGGTAGGGTACAGCAGGGTTAGGGAGATACTGACTCAGCACTGTAGGGTACAGCAGGGTTAGAGAGATACTGACTCAGCACGGTAGGGTACAGCAGGGTTAGAGAGATACTGACTCAGCACGGTAGGGTACAGCAGGGTTAGAGAGATACTGACTCAGCACGGTAGGGTACAGCAGGGTTAGAGAGATACTGTCTCAGCATGGTAGGGTACAGCAGGGTTAGGGAGATACTGTCTCAGCATGGTAGGGTACAGCAGGGTTAGAGAGATACTGACTCAGCACGGTAGGGTACAGCAGGGTTAGAGAGATACTGACTCAGCACGGTAGGGTACAGCAGTTAGAGAGATACTGACTCAGCACGGTAGGGTACAGCAGGGTTAGAGAGATACTGTCTCAGCATGGTAGGGTACAGCAGGGTTAGAGAGATACTGACTCAGCACGGTAGGGTACAGCAGTTAGAGAGATACTGACTCAGCACGGTAGGGTACAGCAGGGTTAGAGAGATACTGACTCAGCACGGTAGGGTACAGCAGGGTTAGAGAGATACTGTCTCAGCACGGTAGGGTATAGCAGGGTTAGAGAGATACTGTCTCAGCACGGTAGGGTACAGCAGGGTTAGGGAGATACTGACTCAGCACGGTAGGGTACAGCAGGGTTAGAGAGATACTGACTCAGCACGGTAGGGTACAGCAGGGTTAGAGAGATACTGACTCAGCAGGGTTAGAGAGATACTGACTCAGCACGGTAGCGTACAGCAGGGTTAGAGAGATACTGACTCAGCACGGTAGGGTACGGCAGGGTTAGAGAGATACTGACTCAGCAGGGTTAGAGAGATATTGTCTCAGCACGGTAGGGTACAGCAGGGTTAGAGAGATACTGACTCAGCACGGTAGGGTACGGCAGGGTTAGGGAGATACTGACTCAGCACGGTAGGGTACAGCAGTTAGAGAGATACTGTCTCAGCACGGTAGGGTACAGCAGGGTTAGAGAGATACTGTCTCAGCACGGTAGGGTACAGCAGGGTTAGGGAGATACTGACTCAGCACGGTAGGGTACAGCAGGGTTAGGGAGATACTGACTCAGCACGGTAGGGTACAGCAGGGTTAGAGAGATACTGTCTCAGCATGGTAGGGTACAGCAGGGTTAGAGAGATACTGACTCAGCACGATAGGGTACAGCAGGGTTAGAGAGATACTGACTCAGCACGGTAGGGTACAGCAGGGTTAGAGAGATACTGACTCAGCACGGTAGGGTACAGCAGGGTTAGAGAGATACTGACTCAGCACGGTAGGGTACAGCAGGGTTAGAGAGATACTGACTCAGCACGGTAGGGTACAGCAGGGTTAGGGAGATACTGACTCAGCACGGTAGGGTACAGCAGGGTTAGAGAGATACTGTCTCAGCACGGTAGGGTACAGCAGGGTTAGGGAGATACTGACTCAGCACGGTAGGGTACAGCAGGGTTAGGGAGATACTGACTCAGCACGGTAGGGTACAGCAGGGTTAGAGAGATACTGTCTCAGCAGGGTTAGAGAGATACTGACTCAGCACGGTAGGGTACAGCAGGGTTAGAGAGATACTGACTCAGCACGGTAGGGTACAGCAGGGTTAGGGAGATACTGACTCAGCACGGTAGGGTACAACAGGGTTAGAGAGATACTGACTCAGCACGGTAGGGTACAACAGGGTTAGGGAGATACTGACTCAGCACGGTAGGGTACAACAGGGTTAGAGAGATACTGACTCAGCACGGTAGGGTACAGCAGGGTTAGAGAGATACTGACTCAGCAGGGTTAGAGAGATACTGACTCAGCACGGTAGGGTACAGCAGGGTTAGAGAGATACTGTCTCAGCACGGTAGGGTACAGCAGGGTTAGAGAGATACTGACTCAGCACGGTAGGATACAGCAGGGTTAGAGAGATACTGACTCAGCACGGTAGGGTACAGCAGGGTTAGAGAGATACTGTCTCAGCACGGTAGGGTACAGCAGGGTTAGAGAGATACTGTCTCAGCACGGTAGGGTACAGCAGGGTTAGAGAGATACTGACTCAGCACGGTAGGGTACAGCAGGGTTAGAGAGATACAGTCTCAGCACGGTAGGGTACAGCAGGGTTAGAGAGATACTGTCTCAGCACGGTAGGGTACAGCAGGGTTAGAGAGATACTGTCTCAGCACTGTAGGGTACAGCAGGGTTAGAGAGATACTGACTCAGCACGGTAGGGTACGGCAGGGTTAGGGAGATACTGACTCAGCACGGTAGGGTACAGCAGGGTTAGGGAGATACTGACTCAGCACGGTAGGGTACAGCAGGGTTAGAGAGATACTGTCTCAGCACGGTAGGGTACAGCAGGGTTAGAGAGATACTGACTCAGCACGGTAGGGTACAGCAGGGTTAGAGAGATACTGTCTCAGCACGGTAGGGTACAGCAGGGTTAGAGAGATACTGTCTCAGCACGTTAGGGTACAGCAGTTAGAGAGATACTGTCTCAGCACGGTAGGGTACAGCAGGGTTAGAGAGATACTGACTCAGCACGGTAGGGTACAGCAGGGTTAGGGAGATACTGACTCAGCACGGTAGGGTACAGCAGGGTTAGAGAGATACTGACTCAGCACGGTAGGGTACAGCAGGGTTAGAGAGATACTGACTCAGCACGGTAGGGTACAGCAGTTAGATAGATACTGACTCAGCACGGTAGGGTACAGCAGGGTTAGAGAGATACTGTCTCAGCACGGTAGGGTACAGCAGGGTTAGAGAGATACTGACTCAGCACGGTAGGGTACAGCAGGGTTAGAGAGATACTGTCTCAGCACGGTAGGGTACAGCAGGGTTAGAGAGATACTGACTCAGCACGGTAGGGTACAGCAGGGTTAGGGAGATACTGACTCAGCACGGTAGGGTACAGCAGGGTTAGAGAGATACTGACTCAGCACGGTAGGGTACAGCAGTTAGATAGATACTGACTCAGCACGGTAGGGTACAGCAGGGTTAGAGAGATACTGTCTCAGCACGGTAGGGTACAGCAGGGTTATAGAGATACTGACTCAGCACGGTAGGGTACAGCAGGGTTAGAGAGATACTGACTCAGCACGGTAGGGTACAGCAGGGTTAGAGAGATACTGTCTCAGCACGGTAGGGTACAGCAGGGTTAGAGAGATACTGACTCAGCACGGTAGGGTACAGCAGGGTTAGGGAGATACTGACTCAGCACGGTAGGGTACAGCAGGGTTAGGGAGATACTGACTCAGCACGGTAGGGTACAGCAGGGTTAGAGAGATACTGACTCAGCACGGTAGGATACAGCAGGGTTAGAGAGATACTGACTCAGCACGGTAGGGTACAGCAGGGTTAGAGAGATACTGACTCAGCACGGTAGGGTACAGCAGGGTTAGGGAGATACTGACTCAGCACGGTAGGGTACAGCAGGGTTAGGGAGATACTGTCTCAGCACGGTAGGGTACAGCAGGGTTAGAGAGATACTGTCTCAGCACGGTAGGGTACAGCAGGGTTAGAGAGATACTGACTCAGCATGGTAGGGTACAGCAGGGTTAGAGAGATACTGACTCAGCACGGTAGGGTACAGCAGGGTTAGAGAGATACTGACTCAGCACGGTAGGGAACAACAGGGTTAGAGAGATACTGACTCAGCACGGTAGGGTACAGCAGGGTTAGGGAGATACTGACTCAGCACGGTAGGGTACAGCAGGGTTAGGGAGATACTGACTCAGCACGGTAGGGTACAGCAGGGTTAGAGAGATACTGACTCAGCACGGTAGGGTACAGCAGGGTTAGAGAGATACTGACTCAGCACGGTAGGGTACAGCAGGGTTAGGGAGATACTGACTCAGCACGGTAGGGTACAGCAGGGTTAGAGAGATACTGACTCAGCACGGTAGGGTACAGCAGGGTTAGAGAGATACTGACTCAGCACGGTAGGGTACAGCAGGGTTAGGGAGATACTGACTCAGCACGGTAGGGTACAGCAGTTAGAGAGATACTGACTCAGCACGGTAGGGTACAGCAGGGTTAGGGAGATACTGACTCAGCACGGTAGGGTACAGCAGGGTTAGAGAGATACTGACTCAGCACGGTAGGGTACAGCAGGGTTAGAGAGATACTGACTCAGCACGGTAGGGTACAGCAGGGTTAGAGAGATACTGACTCAGCACGGTAGGGTACAGCAGGGTTAGAGAGATACTGACTCAGCACGGTAGGGTACAGCAGGGTTAGAGAGATACTGACTCAGCACGGTAGGGTACAGCAGGGTTAGGGAGATACTGACTCAGCACGGTAGGGTACAGCAGGGTTAGAGAGATACTGACTCAGCACGGTAGGGTACAGCAGGGTTAGGGAGATACTGACTCAGCACGGTAGGGTACGGCAGGGTTAGAGAGATACTGACTCAGCACGGTAGGGTACAGCAGGGTTAGAGAGATACTGACTCAGCAAGGTAGGGTACAGCAGTTAGAGAGATACTGACTCAGCACGGTAGGGTACAGCAGGGTTAGAGAGATACTGACTCAGCACGGTAGGTTACAGCAGAGTTAGAGAGATACTGACTCAGCACGGTAGGGTACAGCAGGGTTAGAGAGATACTGTCTCAGCACGGTAGGGTACAGCAGGGTTAGATAGATACTGACTCAGCACGGTAGGGTACAGCAGGGTTAGAGAGATACTGACTCATCACGGTAGGGTACAGCAGGGTTAGAGAGATACTGACTCAGCACGGTAGGGTACAGCAGGGTTAGGGAGATA
The DNA here is from genome assembly GCF_964263955.1 of Coregonus lavaretus. Taxonomy (NCBI): domain Eukaryota; kingdom Metazoa; phylum Chordata; class Actinopteri; order Salmoniformes; family Salmonidae; genus Coregonus; species Coregonus lavaretus. Next base: position 43,785,586 of record NC_140014.1, read on the forward strand.
CTGACTCAGCACGGTAGGGTACAGCAGGGTTAGAGAGATACTGACTCAGCACGGTAGGGTACAGCAGTTAGAGAGATACTGACTCAGCATGGTAGGGTACAGCAGGGTTAGAGAGATACTGACTCAGCACGGTAGGGTACAGCAGGGTTAGAGAGATACTGACTCAGCACGGTAGGGTACAGCAGGGTTAGAGAGATACTGACTCATCACGGTAGGGTACAGCAGGGTTAGAGAGATACTGACTCAGCACGGTAGGGTACAGCAGGGTTAGAGAGATACTGACTCAGCAGGGTTAGAGAGATACTGACTCAGCACGGTAGGGTACAGCAGGGTTAGAGAGATACTGTCTCATCACGGTAGGATACAGCAGGGTTAGAGAGATACTGACTCAGCACGGTAGGGTACAGCAGGGTTAGAGAGATACTGACTCAGCACGGTAGGGTACAGCAGGGTTAGAGAGATACTGACTCAGCATGGTAGGGTACAGCAGGGTTAGGGAGATACTGACTCAGCACGGTAGGGTACAGCAGGGTTAGAGAGATACTGACTCAGCACGGTAGGGTACAGCAGGGTTAGAGAGATACTGACTCAGCACGGTAGGGTATAGCAGGGTTAGAGAGATACTGTCTCAGCACGGTAGGGTACAGCAGGGTTAGGGAGATACTGACTCAGCACGGTAGGGTACGGCAGGGTTAGGGAGATACTGACTCAGCACGGTAGGGTACAGCAGGGTTAGGGAGATACTGACTCAGCACGGTAGGGTACAGCAGGGTTAGAGAGATACTGTCTCAGCACGGTAGGGTACAGCAGGGTTAGAGAGATACTGACTCAGCACGGTAGGGTACAGCAGGGTTAGAGAGATACTGACTCAGCACGGTAGGGTACAGCAGGGTTAGAGAGATACTGACTCAGCACGGTAGGGTACAGCAGGGTTAGAGAGATACTGACTCAGCACGGTAGGGTACAGCAGTTAGAGAGATACTGTCTCAGCACGGTAGGGTACAGCAGGGTTAGGGAGATACTGACTCAGCACGGTAGGGTACAGCAGGGTTAGAGAGATACTGACTCAGCACGGTAGGGTACAGCAGGGTTAGAGAGATACTGACTCAGCACGGTAGGGTACAGCAGGGTTAGAGAGATACTGTCTCAGCATGGTAGGGTACAGCAGGGTTAGAGAGATACTGTCTCAGCACGGTAGGGTACAGCAGGGTTAGAGAGATACTGACTCAGCACGGTAGGGTACAGCAGGGTTAGGGAGATACTGACTCAGCACGGTAGGGTACAGCAGGGTTAGAGAGATACTGTCTCAGCACGGTAGGGTACAGCAGGGTTAGAGAGATACTGACTCAGCACGGTAGGGTACAGCAGGGTTAGAGAGATACTGACTCAGCAGGGTTAGAGAGATACTGACTCAGCACGGTAGGGTACAGCAGGGTTAGAGAGATACTGTCTCATCACGGTAGGATACAGCAGGGTTAGAGAGATACTGACTCAGCACGGTAGGGTACAGCAGGGTTAGAGAGATACTGACTCAGCACGGTAGGGTACAGCAGGGTTAGAGAGATACTGACTCAGCATGGTAGGGTACAGCAGGGTTAGGGAGATACTGACTCAGCACGGTAGGGTACAGCAGGGTTAGAGAGATACTGACTCAGCACGGTAGGGTACAGCAGGGTTAGAGAGATACTGACTCAGCACGGTAGGGTATAGCAGGGTTAGAGAGATACTGTCTCAGCACGGTAGGGTACAGCAGGGTTAGGGAGATACTGACTCAGCACGGTAGGGTACGGCAGGGTTAGGGAGATACTGACTCAGCACGGTAGGGTACAGCAGGGTTAGGGAGATACTGACTCAGCACGGTAGGGTACAGCAGGGTTAGAGAGATACTGTCTCAGCACGGTAGGGTACAGCAGGGTTAGAGAGATACTGACTCAGCACGGTAGGGTACAGCAGGGTTAGAGAGATACTGACTCAGCACGGTAGGGTACAGCAGGGTTAGAGAGATACTGACTCAGCACGGTAGGGTACAGCAGGGTTAGAGAGATACTGACTCAGCACGGTAGGGTACAGCAGTTAGAGAGATACTGTCTCAGCACGGTAGGGTACAGCAGGGTTAGGGAGATACTGACTCAGCACGGTAGGGTACAGCAGGGTTAGAGAGATACTGACTCAGCACGGTAGGGTACAGCAGGGTTAGAGAGATACTGACTCAGCACGGTAGGGTACAGCAGGGTTAGAGAGATACTGTCTCAGCATGGTAGGGTACAGCAGGGTTAGAGAGATACTGTCTCAGCACGGTAGGGTACAGCAGGGTTAGAGAGATACTGACTCAGCACGGTAGGGTACAGCAGGGTTAGGGAGATACTGACTCAGCACGGTAGGGTACAGCAGGGTTAGAGAGATACTGACTCAGCACGGTAGGGTACAGCAGTTAGATAGATACTGACTCAGCACGGTAGGGTACAGCAGGGTTAGAGAGATACTGTCTCAGCACGGTAGGGTACAGCAGGGTTAGAGAGATACTGACTCAGCACGGTAGGGTACAGCAGGGTTAGAGAGATACTGTCTCAGCACGGTAGGGTACAGCAGGGTTAGAGAGATACTGACTCAGCACGGTAGGGTACAGCAGGGTTAGGGAGATACTGACTCAGCACGGTAGGGTACAGCAGGGTTAGAGAGATACTGACTCAGCACGGTAGGGTACAGCAGTTAGATAGATACTGACTCAGCACGGTAGGGTACAGCAGGGTTAGAGAGATACTGTCTCAGCACGGTAGGGTACAGCAGGGTTAGAGAGATACTGACTCAGCACGGTAGGGTACAGCAGGGTTAGAGAGATACTGACTCAGCACGGTAGGGTACAGCAGGGTTAGAGAGATACTGTCTCAGCACGGTAGGGTACAGCAGGGTTAGAGAGATACTGACTCAGCACGGTAGGGTACAGCAGGGTTAGGGAGATACTGACTCAGCACGGTAGGGTACAGCAGGGTTAGGGAGATACTGACTCAGCACGGTAGGGTACAGCAGGGTTAGAGAGATACTGACTCAGCACGGTAGGATACAGCAGGGTTAGAGAGATACTGACTCAGCACGGTAGGGTAGAGCAGGGTTAGAGAGATACTGACTCAGCACGGTAGGGTACAGCAGGGTTAGGGAGATACTGACTCAGCACGGTAGGGTACAGCAGGGTTAGGGAGATACTGTCTCAGCACGGTAGGGTACAGCAGGGTTAGAGAGATACTGTCTCAGCACGGTAGGGTACAGCAGGGTTAGAGAGATACTGACTCAGCATGGTAGGGTACAGCAGGGTTAGAGAGATACTGACTCAGCACGGTAGGGTACAGCAGGGTTAGAGAGATACTGACTCAGCACGGTAGGGAACAACAGGGTTAGAGAGATACTGACTCAGCACGGTAGGGTACAGCAGGGTTAGGGAGATACTGACTCAGCACGGTAGGGTACAGCAGGGTTAGGGAGATACTGACTCAGCACGGTAGGGTACAGCAGGGTTAGAGAGATACTGACTCAGCACGGTAGGGTACAGCAGGGTTAGAGAGATACTGACTCAGCACGGTAGGGTACAGCAGGGTTAGGGAGATACTGACTCAGCACGGTAGGGTACAGCAGGGTTAGAGAGATACTGACTCAGCACGGTAGGGTACAGCAGGGTTAGAGAGATACTGACTCAGCACGGTAGGGTACAGCAGGGTTAGTGAGATACTGACTCAGCACGGTAGGGTACAGCAGTTAGAGAGATACTGACTCAGCACGGTAGGGTACAGCAGGGTTAGGGAGATACTGACTCAGCACGGTAGGGTACAGCAGGGTTAGAGAGATACTGACTCAGCACGGTAGGGTACAGCAGGGTTAGAGAGATACTGACTCAGCACGGTAGGGTACAGCAGGGTTAGAGAGATACTGACTCAGCACGGTAGGGTACAGCAGGGTTAGAGAGATACTGACTCAGCACGGTAGGGTACAGCAGGGTTAGAGAGATACTGACTCAGCAGGGTTAGAGAGATACTGACTCAGCACGGTAGGGTACAGCAGGGTTAGAGAGATACTGACTCAGCAGGGTTAGAGAGATACTGACTCAGCACGGTAGGGTACAGCAGGGTTAGAGAGATACTGTCTCATCACGGTAGGATACAGCAGGGTTAGAGAGATACTGACTCAGCACGGTAGGGTACAGCAGGGTTAGAGAGATACTGACTCAGCACGGTAGGGTACAGCAGGGTTAGAGAGATACTGACTCAGCATGGTAGGGTACAGCAGGGTTAGGGAGATACTGACTCAGCACGGTAGGGTACAGCAGGGTTAGAGAGATACTGACTCAGCACGGTAGGGTACAGCAGGGTTAGAGAGATACTGACTCAGCACGGTAGGGTATAGCAGGGTTAGAGAGATACTGTCTCAGCACGGTAGGGTACAGCAGGGTTAGGGAGATACTGACTCAGCACGGTAGGGTACAGCAGGGTTAGAGAGATACTGACTCAGCACGGTAGGGTACAGCAGGGTTAGAGAGATACTGACTCAGCACGGTAGGGTACAGCAGGGTTAGAGAGATACTGTCTCAGCACGGTAGGGTACAGCAGGGTTAGAGAGATACTGACTCAGCACGGTAGGGTACAGCAGGGTTAGGGAGATACTGACTCAGCACGGTAGGGTACAGCAGGGTTAGGGAGATACTGACTCAGCACGGTAGGGTACAGCAGGGTTAGAGAGATACTGACTCAGCACGGTAGGATACAGCAGGGTTAGAGAGATACTGACTCAGCACGGTAGGGTAGAGCAGGGTTAGAGAGATACTGACTCAGCACGGTAGGGTACAGCAGGGTTAGGGAGATACTGACTCAGCACGGTAGGGTACAGCAGGGTTAGGGAGATACTGTCTCAGCACGGTAGGGTACAGCAGGGTTAGAGAGATACTGTCTCAGCACGGTAGGGTACAGCAGGGTTAGAGAGATACTGACTCAGCATGGTAGGGTACAGCAGGGTTAGAGAGATACTGACTCAGCACGGTAGGGTACAGCAGGGTTAGAGAGATACTGACTCAGCACGGTAGGGAACAACAGGGTTAGAGAGATACTGACTCAGCACGGTAGGGTACAGCAGGGTTAGGGAGATACTGACTCAGCACGGTAGGGTACAGCAGGGTTAGGGAGATACTGACTCAGCACGGTAGGGTACAGCAGGGTTAGAGAGATACTGACTCAGCACGGTAGGGTACAGCAGGGTTAGAGAGATACTGACTCAGCACGGTAGGGTACAGCAGGGTTAGGGAGATACTGACTCAGCACGGTAGGGTACAGCAGGGTTAGAGAGATACTGACTCAGCACGGTAGGGTACAGCAGGGTTAGAGAGATACTGACTCAGCACGGTAGGGTACAGCAGGGTTAGGGAGATACTGACTCAGCACGGTAGGGTACAGCAGTTAGAGAGATACTGACTCAGCACGGTAGGGTACAGCAGGGTTAGGGAGATACTGACTCAGCACGGTAGGGTACAGCAGGGTTAGAGAGATACTGACTCAGCACGGTAGGGTACAGCAGGGTTAGAGAGATACTGACTCAGCACGGTAGGGTACAGCAGGGTTAGAGAGATACTGACTCAGCACGGTAGGGTACAGCAGGGTTAGAGAGATACTGACTCAGCACGGTAGGGTACAGCAGGGTTAGAGAGATACTGACTCAGCAGGGTTAGAGAGATACTGACTCAGCACGGTAGGGTACAGCAGGGTTAGAGAGATACTGACTCAGCAGGGTTAGAGAGATACTGACTCAGCACGGTAGGGTACAGCAGGGTTAGAGAGATACTGTCTCATCACGGTAGGATACAGCAGGGTTAGAGAGATACTGACTCAGCACGGTAGGGTACAGCAGGGTTAGAGAGATACTGACTCAGCACGGTAGGGTACAGCAGGGTTAGAGAGATACTGACTCAGCATGGTAGGGTACAGCAGGGTTAGGGAGATACTGACTCAGCACGGTAGGGTACAGCAGGGTTAGAGAGATACTGACTCAGCACGGTAGGGTACAGCAGGGTTAGAGAGATACTGACTCAGCACGGTAGGGTATAGCAGGGTTAGAGAGATACTGTCTCAGCACGGTAGGGTACAGCAGGGTTAGGGAGATACTGACTCAGCACGGTAGGGTACAGCAGGGTTAGAGAGATACTGACTCAGCACGGTAGGGTACAGCAGGGTTAGAGAGATACTGACTCAGCACGGTAGGGTACAGCAGGGTTAGAGAGATACTGACTCAGCACGGTAGGGTACAGCAGGGTTAGAGAGATACTGACTCAGCACGGTAGGGTACAGCAGGGTTAGAGAGATACTGACTCAGCACGGTAGGGTACAGCAGGGTTAGAGAGATACTGACTCAGCACGGTAGGGTACAGCAGGGTTAGAGAGATACTGACTCAGCACGGTAGGGTACAGCAGGGTTAGAGAGATACTGACTCAGCACGGTAGGGTACAGCAGGGTTAGAGAGATACTGACTCAGCACGGTAGGGTACAGCAGGGTTAGAGAGATACTGACTCAGCACGGTAGGGTACAGCAGGGTTAGAGAGATACTGACTCAGCACGGTAGGGTACAGCAGGGTTAGAGAGATACTGACTCAGCACGGTAGGGTACAGCAGTTAGAGAGATGCAAACTTAGTCATGGGGCTTTTTGCTTCTCATCAGGGTGTTGTAGGAAGAAGTAGTGAAGGACCTTGAGAGCTTCTGGATAGGGCTGAGTGACTGGACTGTGTGAATGGTCCTGACAGAGAGAGAAAGAGAGAGAAGAGAAAGAGAGAGAGAGAGAGAGAGAGAGAGAGAGAGAGAGAGAGAGTGTGGGGAATCAGTAATCAAGTAATATCAGACTTTCTCTGTATCATTGATCATTAGCCCCCCAAAAGGTGGTAGGTATACATTCAGAAAGGTAGGCCAATTGTCATAGAAATTAATGTAGTATCCTCACCATGGGCTCCCAAGTGGCGCAGCGGTCTAAGACACTGCATCTCAGTGATTGAGGCGTCACTACAGACCCCCTGGTTCGATTCCAGGCTGTATCACAACCGGCCGTGATTGGGAGTCCCATAGGGCAGCGCTCAAATAAAATTTTATTGGCCACATGCGCCGAATACAACAGGTGCAGACATTACAGTGAAATGCTTCCTTACAGCCCTTAACCAACAGTTTATTTATTTTTAACAAAAAAGTAAAAATAAAACAACAAAAAAGTGTTGAGAAAAAAAGAGCAGAAGTAAAATAAAATAGCAGTAGGGAGGCTATATATACAGGGGGTACCGGTGCAGAGTCAATGTGCGGGGGCACCGGCTAGTTGAGGTGCCCCCGCACACGGCGGTGCATTCGCCGGTGTAGGCCGTCATTGTAAATAATAATTTGTTCTTAACTGACTTGCCTAGTTAAATAAAGGTAATAAATATATATATATTATGCCTTTTCTTCAGCTGCCTTTCAGTGAGCAGGAAACATGGTTTGTGAATTATACCCACTCCAATAAAAAGGCTGATGTAACCGCCATGAGGGGTGGAGCATGGCGTCTTCAGCGAAAAGACGAGCAGTTGGAAAGGGAGTAAGTCCCGATGATAGTGAGGAATAACAGCTCGGAATGAGGGATCGGAAGACGATGGTGATTCAGGAGAGGAGGACAGCGGATCAGAAGAGGAGAGCAATGAAGAGGTCAAGGCCCAGGATAGAATAGACGCCGGAAGGGAAAGGAGGGGGGGGGGGAAATGGAGTCCTTAGAGAAGGCTAGAAACAGATATAGGTTTGGAGAAATGCAGTATTATCATAAGGAGACGTATACTTGGATGAATGAGGAGGAATGGAGGGAAAAAGAGAGGCAGAGGAGGTCTAAGAGAGAGATGGAGGAAGACTGTGAGTTTGAGTCAGTTATAAATGGCGGGAAAAGGGAGAAGGTTTGTTAAAGGAGAGTGGTAGGAAATGTAAGCAAAGTGAGTTGAAGACAGGAGGAGAAATGGAAGTGAATGAGGGTGAAGTATCGGGGGTGGAAGGTGTGGTGAAGTACTCGGAGCCCGAGGTTAGCACCGAGGGTCAGGATAAAGATGAGTCTGTGACAGTAGGAGTGAAGTTTGTCGAAAAAATTGATCCTTGCCTTTTGGCTGATCACTTTGCGGTTTCAAGATGGGTGAAAAGAGCGTTGGGTAAAGTGGAATCGGTGAGGGTAACCAGAAGTGGTCTAGTGATAATTGTTTGTGTTTCTATTGGGCAGAGGGAGAAGGCGCTCAGAGTAAAACAAATGGGGGAAAGAATTGTGAATTGTTTCGCTCTTAAGAAAAGGGCGCCATTGAGAGGAGTGATTACTGGAGTAGCAGTGAATGTAAAAGCTGACCATCTGAAGGAGATGATTCCCGGTGTGTGTGATGCTCGCCGTTTGGTGCGACGCAAACAGGGTGGCGAGAGTAGGGAAACAGAAGAGTCATTGTCTGTTCTTTTGAGTTTTGAAGTTGAGTCTTTGCCTGAGAAAGTGAGGTTAGGATATATAAGTTATCCAGTGCGAGCATATGTGCCGAATACCTTAAGATGTTACAGGTGTCAAACTCATGGGCATGTGGCAGCAGTGTGTAGGAGGGAGGTTCCAAGGTGTGAGAAGTGTGCAGAAGGGCATGAGACAAAGGAATGTGAAGCAGTGGGGAAAGTAGTGGTATGTGCTAATTGTAGGGGTGGCCATGGGGCTGGGGATCAGACATGTCCCGTGCGAGAGAAGCAGGTTGAGGTTTCCAGGGTAAGAGTAGAGAAGAAGTTGTCATATGCTGAGGCAGTGAAGAAAGTAGAGGAAGATGGGTCAAGGGGAGGGGAGTGGTGAGAGTAGTAGATCTGTACCAGTACAGAGGGATAAACCGGAGTAAACAGGATTCTCCAGCATTTACACACTGTTTCCTTCAGCATCTCAACCTCTCAACCCCTCAGCCTCTTGTCTTAATAGGGTCTAAGGACGTCCTCAACCCCTCAGCCTCTTGTCTTAATAGGGTCTAAGGACGTCCTCAACCCCTCAGCCTCTTGTCTTAACAGGGTCTAACAACGTCCTCAATCCCTCAGCCTCTTTTCTTAACAGGGTCTAAAGACGTCCTCAACCCCTCGTCTTTTCTTAACATGGTCTAAGGACGTCCTCAACCCCTCAGCCTCTTGTCTTTTCTTAACAGGGTCTAAGGACGTCCTCAACCCCTCGTCTTGTCTTGTCTTAACATGGTCTAAGGACGTCCTCAACCCCTCAGCCTCTTGTCTTAACAGGGTCTAAGGATGTCCTCAACCCCTCGTCTTGTCTTAACATGGTCTAAGGACGTCCTCAACCCCTCGTCTTGTCTTTTCTTAACAGGGTCTAAGGACGTCCTCAACCCCTCAGCCTCTTGTCTTAACAGGGTCTAAGGACGTCCTCAACCCCTCAGCCTCTTGTCTTGTCTTAACATGGTCTAAGGACGTCCTCAACCCCTCAGCCTCTTGTCTTGAACAGGGTCTAAGGACGTCCTCAACCCCTCGTCTTGTCTTGTCTTAACATGGTCTAAGGACGTCCTCAACCCCTCAGCCTCTTGTCTTAACAGGGTCTAAGGACGTCCTCAACCCCTCAGCCTCTTGTCTTAACAGGGTCTAAGGACGTCCTCAACCCCTCAGCCTCTTGTCTTAACATGGTCTAAGGACGTCCTCAACCCCTCAGCCTCTTGTCTTTAACAGGGTCTAAGGACGTCCTCAACCCCTCAGTCTCTTGTCTTTTCTTAACAGGGTCTAAGGACATCCTCAATCCCTCAGCCTCTTGTCTTAACATGGTCTAAGGACGTCCTCAATCCCTCGTCTTGTCTTGTCTTAACATGGTCTAAGGACGTCCTCAACCCCTCAGCCTCTTGTCTTAACAGGGTCTAAGGACGTCCTCAACCCCTCAGCCTCTTGTCTTGTCTTAACATGGTCTAAGGACGTCCTCAACCCCTCAGCCTCTTGTCTTTAACAGGGTCTAAGGACGTCCTCAACCCCTCGTCTTGTCTTGTCTTAACATGGTCTAAGGACGTCCTCAACCCCTCAGCCTCTTGTCTTAACAGGGTCTAAGGACGTCCTCAACCCCTCAGCCTCTTGTCTTAACATGGTCTAAGGACGTCCTCAACCCCTCAGCCTCTTGTCTTTAACAGGGTCTAAGGACGTCCTCAACCCCTCAGCCTCTTGTCTTTTCTTAACAGGGTCTAAGGACATCCTCAATCCCTCAGCCTCTTGTCTTAACATGGTCTAAGGACGTCCTCAATCCCTCAGCCTCTTTTCTTAACAGGGTCTAAGGACATCCTCAATCCCTCGTTTTGTCTTTTCTTAACAGGGTCTAAAGACGTCCTCAACCCCTTGTCTTGTCTTAACAGGGTCTAAGGACGTCCTCAACCCCTCAGCCTCTTGTCTTAACAGGGTCTAAGGACGTCCTCAACCCCTCAGCCTCTTGTCTTAACAGGGTCTAAGGACGTCCTCAACCCCTCAGCCTCTTGTCTTTTCTTAACAGGGTCTAAGGACATCCTCAATCCCTCAGCCTCTTGTCTTAACATGGTCTAAGGACGTCCTCAATCCCTCAGCCTCTTTTCTTAACAGGGTCTAAGGACATCCTCAATCCCTCGTCTTGTCTTTTCTTAACAGGGTCTAAAGACGTCCTCAACCCCTCGTCTTGTCTTAACAGGGTCTAAGGACGTCCTCAACCCCTCAGCCTCTTTTCTTAACAGGGTCTAAAGACGTCCTCAACCCCTCAGCCTCTTGTCTTTAACAGGGTCTAAGGACGTCCTCAACCCCTCAGCCTCTTGTCTTTTCTTAACAGGGTCTAAGGACATCCTCAATCCCTCAGCCTCTTGTCTTAACATGGTCTAAGGACGTCCTCAATCCCTCGTCTTGTCTTGTCTTAACATGGTCTAAGGACGTCCTCAACCCCTCAGCCTCTTGTCTTAACAGGGTCTAAGGACGTCCTCAACCCCTCAGCCTCTTGTCTTGTCTTAACATGGTCTAAGGACGTCCTCAACCCCTCAGCCTCTTGTCTTTAACAGGGTCTAAGGACGTCCTCAACCCCTCGTCTTGTCTTGTCTTAACATGGTCTAAGGACGTCCTCAACCCCTCAGCCTCTTGTCTTAACAGGGTCTAAGGACGTCCTCAACCCCTCAGCCTCTTGTCTTAACATGGTCTAAGGACGTCCTCAACCCCTCAGCCTCTTGTCTTTAACAGGGTCTAAGGACGTCCTCAACCCCTCAGCCTCTTGTCTTTTCTTAACAGGGTCTAAGGACATCCTCAATCCCTCAGCCTCTTGTCTTAACATGGTCTAAGGACGTCCTCAATCCCTCAGCCTCTTTTCTTAACAGGGTCTAAGGACATCCTCAATCCCTCGTCTTGTCTTTTCTTAACAGGGTCTAAAGACGTCCTCAACCCCTCGTTTTGTCTTAACAGGGTCTAAGGACGTCCTCAACCCCTCAGCCTCTTGTCTTAACAGGGTCTAAGGACGTCCTCAACCCCTCAGCCTCTTGTCTTAACAGGGTCTAAGGACGTCCTCAACCCCTCAGCCTCTTGTCTTTTCTTAACAGGGTCTAAGGACATCCTCAATCCCTCAGCCTCTTGTCTTAACATGGTCTAAGGACGTCCTCAATCCCTCAGCCTCTTTTCTTAACAGGGTCTAAGGACATCCTCAATCCCTCGTCTTGTCTTTTCTTAACAGGGTCTAAAGACGTCCTCAACCCCTCGTCTTGTCTTAACAGGGTCTAAGGACGTCCTCAACCCCTCAGCCTCTTTTCTTAACAGGGTCTAAGGACGTCCTCAACCCCTCGTCTTGTCTTAACAGGGTCTAAGGACGTCCTCAACCCCTCAGCTTCTTGTCTTAACAAGGTCTAACAACGTCCTCAACCACTCTTCTTGTCTTAACAGGTACATTTTGAATTGACCAAATGGTTCTACATAGAACCCCCCTTTATTTTAATCTAAGAGTGTATGTGTTTATTAAACACAGTATTTCCTCTTGCTTCTAGCTAGCATTTAGTTCGCAGCAGCACAGGTTTGTATGAACCTTGCTGTTTGCCACTCAGACCTTTTCAACAATGTTGCAAAATATGAATTCCATCTTCCCCCTGCCGTAGTCCGGCACAGTGGGCAAGTCATAATACCCATAAAACCTAGAGGTCAAGCACGGAAATGGTTCCAATCGATCAATATCAATATCAATATATTCGCCTCAATTTACTCTAAAAAATTCGAAATGCTAATTAGCGACAGAAAAAGACCTCAGCAAGACTACAAATTCCTACAGGAAGCTCCTGTACCTCATCTCTAGTCGACACTGTCAGCTACCCTTCACCAGCGGGATCAGAGACCTTCTGTGTCCAATCCATGATGAATCATATGTGCTGTATTGAAATGAATTGAATAAAGTGTTGAACTTCTTCCGTCCCCTTTCTCTGTCTTAGCTAGCCACTGACTACACTTTAGCTAGCTAGTTAGCATAGCAGTAGATCAAAAAAATCATTTTGTTTTACTTAGCCTAGATCATTGTTTGTACAGAATGTCGACTTTGCTGTCTATTGTAGTGTATGTTATTCGTAGGTGTTACCGTCAATCAAGGAGTCTGCTCATACTGAACGTCGATCATAAGGTTTATTCAGATCATAAGCTTCAGCATGAGTAACAGGTGACATGACACCCGGAGAGCAGTAGTGTCGTCCAATTCTGATGTCTGCTCTGACCTATCTTCTTCGTGCACCCCTATTTATAACCAATGCAACAAGATGGCTCCCTCTGCTGGCCAGTTTTACAATACACTTCCTGTCTATTATATGTTACATTATACTAACAACCAACATTCCATTTCGTCATGAAAAACATTTAACAAAGGCATAATCTTCAGATACGATATTCCCCCCTTTCGAGACGAAATAAACGTCTCGAAAACAAACAGAATAAGATTATGACTATTAACCATTTATCTCATTGAATATTCTTAACCTTAACCCCAAAAACCTTCTCCTCTAGAGTGTAAATACCTTTCTATGAAATACCTGTTTATGAAGTGTGAATACATTACTATGACATATGAACAACTGTTTATGAAGTATGAACACATTACTATGAATTATGAATAAATCTCTATGAAGTATGAACACATTACTATGAATTATGAATATATCTCTATGGAGTGTGAGAGCGAAAAACTGTCCAGCAGCCATCCATCCATATCAATCAAGACAGTAAAATTCTCTCACCGTTCCTCTGCCCCAGGCAACCACCGTCGGTACTCCAGATAACCTCATAACTCATGTAAATGCATTTGAAACTATGATGTAATTAAATACCCATGTAAACAAAATCCTATCCATAAATATCCACTCTCAGGCTGGTCAACCCATAGGACCTGAAAGGGAATCTCTCCCTGCTTAAACCTTCTGTCCTTAACCCCATCGAAATAAACAAAAGCATCTACAATCCTCATCTAACATCATTCTACTAAAATCAATACCTAAGAATATGACACAATTATGTATTACACATGTCTATATTTCATTGCAGACACTGGAATGTAGTCCACTACACTTCCTCTTCCTGTAGTGTCCTCTTCCAATGGACTTGTTGATGATGGAATCAGCCACACCATCCTTGTTTCATCTCCTCCAGTCATATTGTCCCTTCATATTGTCTTTGTTTGAGTATTCCAATCTCCACATGTTCTCCCACATACTTCTGGAATGACAAGAAAATAACCGACCAAACAGTATCTTTTGCAAAACAACATTTTCAAATTAAACATCAATATCCACTAACAATCTAAAAATGATATATAAATGATGCATGAATCACATTATCCATCCCCCCCTTTGATTCATAAATCATACTAAAAATCATACTAATATTGAAAAAACAATTTGACAAATCATCAAATAATCCAAAATGATATTTATCCCTCAATAGTCCATCTAGATCCCCTCGTCCATCTTCGTCCAGATCCGGAACAGTCAACAATGGCATCTGAGTGTTGCCTCCAGGCACCACTTCTCCAACCTATCTCAATCTCATAACTTTCTCAAAAGTCAGTAACATATTACACAGTGCCTTAAAATGTACCCCATCACTGCCCCCTACTGGCCTAACTGATTTTGCATCCAAATGCATCCCTGATATTTTCCAAAGATTACACCATACCATGAATGAAGTCCCCCCTTCTCCCTTAGACTTATTCTTCAATGATAGGCTTGAAGACTATGACATGTCGCCATGTGTCTGCTAAATGACTAAAATGTAAATGTAATGTCACCCTTTTAACCCTAGATTTAGCTGTGTCCAATGCTATCCCTCTTATAATGGTAAAACCTCATATGGAAGCTTCAACGTTGACCTGTAACAACATCCTATCCCCATAGGGTAAGAATATACTCTATCATAATTTCCTCTTATCCTCTAAAATTCCCATAGTCACATTGTCAGTCAAAAGCTAATCTTTTAACCATCAAAGTCCTGCTCTTCTCACTACCTGATATATAAAAAGTAACCTATTATTTGTCATTACTACCCTTAAGGTCATACTTATCCAAAGTTATCATCTAACATCCCAATCTGATCTTTCCATAAACATACCCCTTACCTCATATGTTTTATTAGACTTTTATCCCTCAATATTTCACCTGAATACTTAAGGTTTCCACTGTTACCTGACTTCACATCTAACAATTCCCATAGGGTAATCCATTTACCCAAGAACACTTAAACCCTACTGTTTTGACAACAACTTAATTTTATCTGTCAATGACTGTTGCCAATTCCACAGTTATGACAAATCTCAAAACTGATCCACACCTGACAGAGGCTGCGCAACCATCTAACAGGTCCTGGATGGAATTCTCAACAGACATGGACCCTCAAGATTCCTCACTGATTCTTACAGAATGAGTTAATCTATCTCTAATTTTCACAACAGAGGAACGAGCAGCACTGATCAGATGCCCCCCCCCTCTGTCATCAAAATCAAAAGACCCCATACTGTAGCTTCCATGACGAATCTCTATTCTCCATTTCAGATTAATCTATATTGTTTATATTAATATTGGCTCTCCTTTTTTAACCCTATTCGTAATAACCTAAACCCCTGAGTCTCTCTTGCTGCCTCCTTCAATTTCAGAAAAGTTGTTGTCATCCTTCCTACATTTGCTATTACCATCGTATCATTAATCCCTTCCAAAGTTACCCTTAAAGTAGTTGATTTAGCTGCTGTATCAACCCTAATTACTTCTAGTGCAAAATTTCCCATTATCCTCTGTGTATTATCTACTGTTGGAGTGACTACTGTCCATTCAGTTCTACTCCTCCTGAACTCCCTCAATGACTGTGAAAACTTCCACAGACTTCAAATCTTCCATTATAAGCGTTACTTTATGAATTACATTGCCCTTTAACCAATGATTCCTAACCGAAACAAATTCTAATGCTTGCCCTAAATAAGTACACATATATTCTCCCTAACCTTTCTCTATAATATTACGCAACATAAGTGAACAGTCACTCCTAACCCTATTCCAAACTATACCTCCTTCTACTCCTGGTCCTGATAACAATACTTATTCTCCATAATTATCTCTCCATATGAGAGAAACGTCCCCATCTTAAACCCTAATAAGTATTTTTCCCCCTAAAATTGGTGCTGTATTGGTTCCCTTATAATCAAATGCAATATGTTTATGACTTTAATACCTATCAATGTTGAAAGAGTTAAATTGCTTCTCCCTGTTGTTATAATAGACTGAAGTGTTAATGTCCTTAGTTACTCCTAGTTTTCCCCAAAGGAAAAAAAAATGGTCTTTGCTTGTACTTCCATCTATCACCACTAGTGTCACTTTTTCCCCCTTTCAGTTCTACCTCTAAACTTTAAACTTTTGATTACACAAAATACACCTATAATGACATTGATCTCCCTGCTGGAAACTGTAAATATAGATACTCAATCACCCTCAATCTTCTCTTATCATTCAGCAACACATACTTTCTCAATGCATCTGCTCCTAACCGATCTAAACTCCTCCCCTATCTTCCCACTAAACGTTAAAATGTCCTTCCTCACTGTTCTCTCTCTGTCTTACTACTAACTTTGAAACTTAGCTTACTGTCTCAGAGTTCCTTCACCCCTAGTTCTCCTAACCTATTTTAATCTAATCTTTTCTCTCATAACATTTAAAACCTTTTCCCCTGATTTATTGACAAAATCTCTTACCACCAAATTTTAGAATATGTGATTGGGAAAGTTCCCCACCTGCTTCTGACTCATTACACACAGACTTGGCAAAACCGACTAAACACCTTTTAGCCTAACCTCAAATCTCTTAGTGTAAGAATGTAACCCAAAATAACAGTCACCCCTATTAAGTTTTTTCCCAGACAGATTGTCTAACAGGCAATCTAATACATTATCATCCTTCCTATGATATTTATCTTTTAAGCAAATGACTCCCCAAAAACCCTACTTCTTAAAATAGTCTACCAGACAGTCAGTCGTCTAGTGTACATCTTTATTGTATGCCTCAACTTAAACCATGCATCTCTTCCCAACACTGCCATAACAGCATCTTCTAATATTAGTATGTCTCTTTTACTTCCTCTTTGACTTTTATAGCAGAGCTCAATTGATTCCCCAAGAGTAATTAAACTATTTTACTACTTCCAATCCCTATCCTAACCTAATTAGTTTATTTTACAGAGTGATATGTTTAACCTCTTTAGACTGAACCCAGATAAGTTTTCCCCTATTCACTATCACTTCTAATGGTCAGTTGTTTCAACGGTTAGCTATTTTCTCTTCTTCTCTAATCGAGGCTCTCAGCAATGCACCCATTCCGGATATTCTCGGCACTCTAGAATATTTAGTGTTCACCGGAAGCACCGGTGATCTTCACTTGCTCGTTGATCTTCCTCTGTTTCTTCTTCTCCAATTCTGTGTCTGTCCAGAAACTGACCGTCGATATGGAACATCTGGTCCCCCCTTGGTTGGTACAATTGCCTTTGATATTGTTCAGTTAAAGCTGTAACAGTGATTGTTGATTTGATTCACTCTGATTCTTCATAACCAACACTTATTTTCTTCTTCTCCACCACCAGTTATAAGTTGTATTTGATAGAGTTTTCTTCGTCCGGTTCTTCTCGTTGTGGACCTATCAGTATTCTCTATCAGTATTCTTCAAAAGGTTATCTTCTAAGTTCTGTCCTTGAAATACCGTCTTCCATCATCTTCTTACTTTTCTTCAGCATCTTTGCCTCCATGTATTCTTCTTCTCCTCCAATTCTTGCCACTTCCTTCTGATCACAGAGTCATATCCACCCATGACCTCTCTCAATCACTCATCTTCATCCTCCTCTCCTTAAGTTCCCAAACATCTCGGTTTTCTTCCGTCTTCTGGATTCATCTTCATCGTTGTTTCTGCTCGTATTCGTCTTCATCTCTGATGCCATAATCACCCTGCTAGATGATCATTGTAAGCTGAGAATAAACATCCCTAAGCTCTACTTTTTAAACCTATCTTATCGCTGACATATTTTATCAATTTTTGTTTGAGAATGAAGGGCAACTTTTGTTTCACTTGCCGGATAACCTAGCAACACTTTAATTAAAGGATTACCCCTATTTCCACCCGTGAAATGACTCTCATAGTCCTGATATCTTTTTCCCCATTATAACACCCTTTTATATTCCTTTATTGTGAACTATCTTATTCTAGACTGTATAAGTTATATAGGCTTCCCCCCTTAAATTATTAATATAACCCTAACAACCTTCAAAAAAAACAAAAAAAAACAAATTTTTTTTTTTTTTCCTCCTCCCAAAAAAAAAAATTAAATAAAATAAAATATGAATATTAAAAACATTCAATTAAATGCCTTATTCAAAAACCCTTTAATTAAAAATAAAAACCCATTAAAAACTCAATTAAAAATTATGAATAATTTAAAACCAATTTTTTATTCCTATATCACCAATTTATCAATTAGTGTTGAGTATATTACCACAACCCATCAAATGCAAGTAAATGCAAGTTAGTAATCTTCAGACTAAAATACCCATAAACAAAGCCTAACCTTCAATACTACAATACTCCAATTCCCATAACCCCTTGCTCCATTAGCTCTAATTATCATAAATTTACAGAAGAATCCTCAATCCATCCTGGATTCCCAACACATCTGTAATTAAACCCCAGTGATGCACATAGCCTCCAAAATGCAATTTTTTAATGAATCAGTTTGCCACGCCTATGCGAAATGGTCATAACATCACATATCCTGTTAGGGAAAGATTTTGTAACCATAATCAGTACCAAAACCTTTTTTTTTTTGACTTGATCCTCTGCCACGTGACGTGATCACTTCCTGTATCTCCTCACTCCTCTCACTTAGCGTTCCTCTCATATGACAGAAGAACAAAGACACAACATAACATTTAGTCGTTAATGCAGTCACTGAGTATCTCCAACCATTCAATATTCGTTTGTTCTACATTATTCACTCTAAGACTAAACTCAGAATTAAATAAATCGCTCAAAAACCTTTTTATTTTTTATTTTAATCCGTTATTTAATTCTTTAATTAAATGTATTATAATCCGCTACCATATATCTAATTTATAAATTCAATAGGCTACAAAGCAAGTTTCATCTTCAACCAATCTCTAAACTAGAATACTCGTGCTAAAATCTCTCTGTCTGTGTGTTTCTCCGTCTCCCTGCAGCCCCCATGTGTTGTTTTGCAGAATCCCACGCATGCGCAAATATCATTTATTACATAGATCGCTCCAAAACATTTCATTTAATCTTAATCGTTTTATTTTAATTAATTATACTCCGTCAACATATATTTGATCTATAAATGTACTACATCTCGCCAAATAGTTTAACGTTCACATAACAGTTACTTTAACGATTTTAAAAGAGTCGTGTTCACCTCTCTCTTCCGGTAGCCCTTAAACCCCTGAACAAGAAACCCCAAACAAACATATGACCTTACGCCACCATTTTGTTTCGTCGACCGCATGTCGTAGATTTAGTGCCATAAACCAAAACGTGTCCTAATCTCGTGTCCTAAACTCCCCTTTCTGTAGTGTAGTGTCGCAAAATTAAACGCATGCGCACAACCATTCAAAAATACGTTTCCCCATGAAAGAATGATTCTCTCCTCTCTCCCCAAACAGAAAGAATAACAGCCAGCTGTAACTTCCCATGTCCCCTATAGTCAAACAACATTTAACAGCGCTCACAAAACATACAACCTGACTTACAAACACATAAACAAGTTTAAGAGACTTTCACCCGTCGCAACGGAATCTCTAAGGATACGTTAGCATGTAGCACGCAACACCATTAGCATTCAACCTTAGCAGTTAGCTTAGCCTACGGTACATCGTGACACAAAACACAATTAACACTAGCATCCAGCCACCATGATGTAGCCTGATTCACACTTTAGCCTTACAAAAATTAGCCTCAAGCCTTAGCATTTAGCATTTCGCCACGATGTACCACGTGACCCGAACCATACAATCAAGCCTTAGCAACGAGGCACCACGTGGCCTGAAACAATCCAGCCTTAGCTTCAGCCTCTAGCCAACAGCGGCCTACAACACAAATCAATATCCTGCACCGTGGCCAAATAAATAATCGTCCAATTCTCTCCCCGTCTAACTTTTTGTTGCCTTGAAAGATGAATCTCATATCCAGAGGTCAATCCCAAACCAATTTCCCGTCGACCAGAGGCAGAATATAACATAAATACACCAATTCACTTCATAATTTCCGCTTAAGAAATCAACCTGCCAAAGCCTACCACTTAACACAGGATTTGTAGCCCACTTAATAATAATAATAATTATTATTACAAGTCGCCTCGTTTCGAGGTCTTTTCCGTATTCCCGGTGCCCTAATTATGCAGATATCTCCCAACATATATTCTCTACCAATCCATTTGTACAATCCATCGTTGTAAACAGCGTTTACACATCAACCAAATTTAGAATATTTTCGTTCAGACTCCCAGTTAACAGCAACACCATACCTCAATAACGACCCAAGTACTTTTAACTGTGCACCGTCAAAGCCCTCTCCCCAATCAACGAAATGACTGGTGTCCAAAGTTTGTGAATAATCTCACCTTTTAGCCGGCTTGAACAATAGTCAACTCACGAATCCAGGAAAGGGACCAATAACGATGCAATCAATATCTCAGCAGTGCCTCCATTATGTAGTGTATGTTATTCGTAGGTGTTACCGTCAATCAAGGAGTCTGCTCATACTGAACGTCGATCATAAGGTTTATTCAGATCATAAGCTTCAGCATGAGTAACAGGTGACATGACACCCGGAGAGCAGTAGTGTCGTCCAATTCTGATGTCTGCTCTGACCTATCTTCTTCGTGCACCCCTATTTATAACCAATGCAACAAGATGGCTCCCTCTGCTGGCCAGTTTTACAATACACTTCCTGTCTATTATATGTTACATTATACTAACAACCAACATTCCATTTCGTCATGAAAAACATTTAACAAAGGCATAATCTTCAGATACGATACTATTTCAGACCTTATGGCATTCTTCAAGGATGAGCATCAGAGCATTAAAAGGGGAGAAGACCTCTAGAAGTCTGGCCATGTGGAGAAGTGCAGCTACAGTGAGGGGAAACTTACCGGTTTGGTCAGGGCCTGCGTGAGGGATACAGTTTATCCTGTGTCGGTGAGTGTAGCTATTAAGTTAAGTTTGAGCATCTTAGCAATACAATGTGTTCTATACTGCTGTCAATATTATACAAGGAAAGAGCCACTTAATCAATGATATAATAATCATTAACCAGATTACCCCCGGATACCAGACTTCGACGAATGATAACTCCGTTCTAGAATGTTGTCATTGATGAGAATGAATAAAAAAATCTATTGACATTCAGAATTGACTTTGTTTAGACATCCAGCCTGTATTGTAGTTTCATGACCAGAGACAAATCTTCAAAGGCACAGTATTTATTTATACAGAGGGGTACAGAGAGGGAATAAAAGTATTTGATCCCCTGCTGATTTTGTACGTTTGCCCACTGACAAAGACATGATCAGTCTATCATTTTAATGGTAGGTTTATTTGAACAGTGAGAGACAGAATAACAACAAAAAAATCCAGAAAAACACATGTCAAAAATGTTATAAATTGATTTGCATTTTAATGAGGGAAATAAGTATTTGACCCCTCTGCAAAACATGACTTAGTACTTGGTGGTAAAACCCTTGTTGGCCATCACAGAGGTCAGACGTTTCTTGTAGTTGGCCACCAGGTTTGCACACATCTCAGGAGGGATTTTGTTCCACTCCTCTTTGTAGATCTTCTCCAAGTCATTAAGGTTTCGAGGCTGATGTTTGGCAACTCAAACCTTCAGCTCCCTCCACAGATTTTCTATGGGATTAAGGTCTGGAGACTGGCTAGGCCACTCCAGGACCTTAATGTGCTTCTTCTTGAGCCACTCCTTTGTTGCCTTGGCCGTGTGTTTTGGGTCATTGTCATGCTGGAATACCCATCCACGACCCATTTTCAATGCCCTGGCAGAGGGAAGGAGGTTCTCACCCAAGATTTGACGGTACATGGCCCCGTCCATCGTCCCTTTGATGCGGTGAAGTTGTCCTGTCCCCTTAGCAGAAAAACACCCCCAAAGCATAATGTTTCCACCTCCATGTTTGACAGTGGGGATTGTGTTCTTGGGGTTATAGGCAGCATTCCTCCTCCTCCAAACACGGCGAGTTGAGTTGATGCCAAAGAGCTCGATTTTGGTCTCATCTGACCACAACACTTTCACCCAGTTCTCCTCTGAATCATTCAGATGTTCATTGGCAAACTTCAGACGGGCATGTATATGTGCTTTCTTGTGCAGGGGGACCTTGCGGGCGCTGCAGGATTTCAGTCCTTCACGGCGTAGTGTGTTACCAATTGTTATCTTGGTGACTATGGTCCCAGTTGCCTTGAGATCATTGACAAGATCCTCCTGTGTAGTTCTGGGCTGATTCCTCACCGTTCTCATGATCATTGCAACTCCACGAGGTGAGATATTGCATGGAGCCCCAGGCCGAGGGAGATTGACAGTTCTTTTGTGTTTCTTCCATTTGCGAATAATCGCACCAACTGTTGTCACCTTCTCACCAAGCTGCTTGGCGATGGTTTTGTAGCCCATTCCAGCCTTGTGTAGGTCTACAATCTTGCCCCTGACATCCTTGGAGAGCTCTTTGGTCTTGGCCATGGTGGAGAGTTTGGAATCTGATTGATTGATTGCTTCTGTGGACAGGTGTCTTTTATACAGGTAACAAACTGAGATTAGGAGCACTCCCTTTAAGAGTGTGCTCCTAATCTCAGCTCGTTACCTGTATAAAAGACACCTGGGAGCCAGAAATCTTTCTGATTGAGAGGGGGTCAAATACTTATTTCCCTCATTAAAATGCAAATCAATTTATAACATTTTTGACATGCGTTTTTCTGGATTTCTTTGTTGTTATTCTGTCTCTCACTGTTCAAATAAACCTACCATTAAAATTATAGACTGATCATTTCTTTGTCAGTGGGCAAACTTACAAAATCAGCATGGGATCAAATACTTTTTTCCCTCACTGTAGATTGTAACGTCTATCAATGTAATTGTCTGCATCACTTCCAATCCCCCATATGTTTTTTTCTTCTCGCAAATATATATATATATATATATATATATATATATATATACACTACCGTTCAAAAGTTTGGGGTCACTTAGAAATGTCCTTGTTTTCTTTCAGCAATTTTTTTGTCCATTAAAATAACATCAAATTGATCAGAAATACAGTGTAGACATTGTTAATGTTGTAAATGGCTGTTGTAGCTAGAAACTGCTGATTTTTTTATGGAATATCTACATAGGCATACAGAGGCCCATTATCAGCAACCATCAGTCCTGTGTTCCAATGGCACGTTGTGTTTGCTAATCCAAGTTTATCATTTTAAAAGGCTAATTGATCATTAGAAAACCCTTTTGCAATTATGTTAGCACAGCTGAAAACTGTTGTGCTGATTCAAGAAGCAATAAAACTGGCGTTCTTGAGACTAGTTGAGTATCTGGAGCATCAGCAATTGTGGGTTCGATTACAGTCTCAAAATGGCCAGAAACAAATAACTTTCTTCTGAAACTCGTCAGTCTATTCTTGTTCTGAGAAATGAAGGCTATTCCATGCGAGAAATTGCCAAGAAACTGAAGATCTCGTACAACGCTGTGTACTACTCCCTTCACAGAACAGCGCAAACTGGCTCTAACCAGAATAGAAAGAGGAGTGGGAGGCCCCGGTGCACAACTGAGCAAGAGGACAAATACATTAGAGTGTCTAGTTTAAGAAACAGACGCCTCACAGGCCCTCAACTGGCAGCTTCATTAAATAGTACCCACAAAACACCAGTCTCAACGTCAACAGTGAAGAGGCGACTCCGGGATGCTAACCATCTAGGCAGAGTTGCAAAGAAAAAGCCATATCTCAGACTGGCCAATAAAAATAAAAGATTACGATGGGCAGTCTGTGAAATGGCTCCCGAGGAGAGAAGACGACCAGAGGAGAGAAGACATCCAGAGGAGAGAAGACATCCAGAGGAGAGAAGACGACCAGAGGAGAGAAGACATCCAGAGGAGAGAAGACATCCAGAGGAGAGAAGACAACCAGAGGAGAGAAGACCACCAGAGGAGAGAAGACGACCAGAGGAGAGAAGACCACCAGAGGAGAGAAGACCACCAGAGGAGAGAAGACATCCAGAGGAGAGAAGACGACCAGAGGAGAGAAGACATCCAGAGGAGAGAAGACATCCAGAGGAGAGAAGACGACCAGAGGAGAGAAGACATCCAGAGGAGAGAAGACGACCAGAGGAGAGAAGACATCCAGAGGAGAGAAGACATCCAGAGGAGAGAAGACGACCAGAGGAGAGAAGACGACCAGAGGAGAGAAGACGACCAGAGGAGAGAAGACGACCAGAGGAGAGAAGACATCCAGAGGAGAGAAGACGACCAGAGGAGAGAAGACATCCAGAGGAGAGAAGACGACCAGAGGAGAGAAGACGACCAGAGGAGAGAAGACGACCAGAGGAGAGTAGACGACCAGAGGAGAGAAGACATCCAGAGGAGAGAAGAAGACCAGAGGAGAGAAGACGACCAGAGGAGAGAAGACGACCAGAGGAGAGAAGACATCCAGAGGAGAGAAGACGACCAGAGGAGAGAAGACGACCAGAGGAGAGAAGACGACCAGAGGAGAGAAGACGACCAGAGGAGAGAAGACGACCAGAGGAGAGAAGACGACCAGAGGAGAGAAGACATCCAGAGGAGAGAAGACGACCAGAGGAGAGAAGACGACCAGAGGAGAGAAGACGACCAGAGGAGAGAAGAAGACCAGAGGAGAGAAGACGACCAGAGGAGAGAAGAAGACCAGAGGAGAGAAGACGACCAGAGGAGAGAAGACGACCAGAGAGAAGACATCCAGAGGAGAGAAGACGACCAGAGGAGAGAAGACGACCAGAGGAGAGAAGACGACCAAAGGAGAGAAGACATCCAGAGGAGAGAAGACGACCAGAGGAGAGAAGACGACCAGAGGAGAGAAGACGACCAGAGGAGAGAAGACGACCAGAGGAGAGAAGACAACTAGAGCGGAGTAGAGGAGTGATGTCACTATACCCTACCCTACACACTAAACACAATAACAGGGAATGCGGTTAACATACCAAAACCAGTTTCGCTAAGTGGGGATGTCTCTTTGTGATGTTCCTCATCAGACTGTAAAGTAAAAATCCTACCAGTTCTTAGAGCCCAGTTGGTTTCGGGAAAGTCATGGTACATTTAATATGTTTATTACCAGTGTCATACCTTCATATTTCAATAGAGATTTGATGTAATGCTCATTCCGTTAGACACCTCTTAATGCACTGTTAAAAATGAAGACCAATTTGTATTTAACTGTTCTCAGTACTTTACATTATATATATAATAAATTTACATATGTACACTGATGTTCAGAAAAACCTTAAAGCCACACTGTAAATTGAGTTCATTGGGAAGTCAAAAAGGTTTGTGACAGAAGTGAACTCATTATACGCTCACAGGCTAGATATATTTCCTTATATTCACTGACTGAACATGTGACATGTTGTGGAATAGGAACATCATTGTGACATGTTGTGGAATAGGAACATCATTGTGACATGTTGTGGAATAGGAACATCATTGTGACATGTTGTGGAATAGGAACATCATTGTGAGATGTTGTGGAATAGGAACATCATTGTGACATGTTGTGGAATAGGAACATCATTGTGACATGTTGTGGAATAGGAACATCATTGTGACATGTTGTGGAATAGGAACATCATTGTGAGATGTTGTGGAATAGGAACATCATTGTGACATGTTGTGGAATAGGACCATCATTGTGAGATGTGGAATAGGAACATCATTGTGAGATGTTGTGGAATAGCAACATAATTGTGAGATGTTGTAGAATAGGAACATCATTGTGACATGTCGTGGAATAGGAACATCATTGTGAGATGTTGTGGAATAGGAACATCACTGTGACATGTTGTGGAATAGGAACATCATTGTGACATGTTGTGGAATAGGACCATCATTGTGACATGTTGTGGAATAGGAACATCATTGTGACATGTTGTGGAATAGGAACATCATTGTGACATGTTGTGGAATAGGAACATCACTGTGACATGTTGTGGAATAGGAACATCATTGTGACATTTTGTGGAATAGGACCATCATTGTGAGATGTGGAATAGGAACATCATTGTGAGATGTTGTGGAATAGCAACATAATTGTGAGATGTTGTAGAATAGGAACATCATTGTGACATGTTGTGGAATAGGAACATCATTGTGAGATGTTGTGGAATAGGAACATCACTGTGACATGTTGTGGAATAGGAACATCATTGTGACATGTTGTGGAATAGGACCATCATTGTGACATGTTGTGGAATAGGACCATCATTGTGAGATGTTGTGGAATAGGAACATCATTGTGACATGTTGTGGAATAGGAACATCATTGTGACATGTTGTGGAATAGGAACATCATTGTGACATGTTGTGGAATAGGAACATCATTGTGACATGTTGTGGAATAGGAACATCATTGTGACATGTTGTGGAATAGAAACATAATTGTGACATGTTGTGGAATAGGAACATCATTGTGACATGTTGTGGAATAGGAACATCATTGTGACATGTTGTGGAATAGGAACATCACTGTAACATGTTGTGGAATAGGAACATCATTGTGACATGTTGTGCAAGAGCAAGAGCGACATCATTGATATACACAGAGAAAAGAGTCGGCCCGAGAATTGAACCCTGTGGCACCCCCATAGAGACTGCCAGAGGTCCAGACAACAGGCCCTCCGATTTGACACATTGAACTCTATCTGAGAAGTAGTTGGTGAACCAGGTGAGGCAGTCATTTGAGAAACCAGACAAGGATATGGAAGGATATGAGTACAGTGGAGGTAAACCTAAGCATTGGGTAACTATGAAAGAGATAGCATCACTGGAGGTACCGATTGAGCCGGTCTCTGCGTGTATTGGGGGGGTGGGACAAAGGAGCTCTCTGAGGCTGGTTGAGCTGAACTTGGGGATCTACAGTGAAATTGTATAATAAGAACTAACCCATACAGCAATAGGCAAGGCATATTGACATGGGAGAGAGGCATAACGCAACCACAGGTGTTATTCGAGAGGGCTAAGACAACAACTGGTAATGGCGACGAAAGTTTGGGCTGAGGCTAAACAGATAAACAGGATGGGGTACCGTGTAAAGGAACAGTCCAGCAGGCATTAGCCTCAGTGATCATAAGGTCCAGTGAACAGCAATAAGTAAGTCCAGGAGCAGTTCGTAGGCTGCTACAGCACAGGCGAGCAGGAGGCACGGCTGTTGATTGTGCGTGCTAGCGGGCCGGGGCTAGCAGATGGATCATCGTGGTCGTCGCAACGGGAAGCCTGTTGAAACCACATCAGACGATTACGTTGGCAGACCAGTTGTGATGGATCGGCGGGGCTCAGTATCGACACTAGGAGGTCCCGTCCGGTTAACAGAGAGGTAGATAGCCAGGAGATGGGCCTGGCTTGAGGCTAGCTCAAGGCTAACTGGTACGTCGGGACAGTGGTGATTAACCAACAACAGCCATTCGGTTGCAGCTAGCTAGTTGCGATGGTCCGGTGTTAAGGTCCAGTGATTCAGTGATTCCGGCAGAAAATCCGATATGCTCTGGGTCGATAGCACGCTGTGCAGACTGGCCGATAATTGTCCAGGCTAGAGCTGGTTGGTAGGTAGTGCAGGCCACGGACAATGGTGAAGACCGCTAACGGTGGCTAATAGCAAGTAGCTAGTTAGCTGGCTAGCTGGCTAGTTTCAGCCGTAGGTTCTTGATAAAAAATAAAGAAATAATAGAATCCTTTCCACATTGGGTGAGGTGGGTTGAAGGAAAGTATATTTAGTTAAAGGATGGAAAGTGAGATAGAGAAATATATACGAAAAAAATACACAAAAACTAAAAAAGAGGCTATTTACACGAGGACACAACACAACCACACTACTACGCCATCTTGGATAAAACCATGTAGATGTATAAAACCATGTAGATGTATTAAACCATGTAGATGTATTAAACCATGTAGATGTATTAGACCATGTAGATGTATTAAACCATGTAGATGTATTAAACCATGTAGATGTATTAGACCATGTAGATGTATTAGACCATGTAGATGTATTAGACCATGTAGATGTATTAAACCATGTAGATGTATTAAACCATGTAGATGTATTAAACCATGTAGATGTATTAAACCATGTAGATGTATTAGACCATGTATATGTATTAAACCATGTAGATGTATTAAACCATGTAGATGTATTAGACCATGTAGATGTATTAGACCATGTAGATGTATTAAACCATGTAGATGTATTAGACCATGTAGATGTATAACCATGTAGATGTATTAAACCATGTAGATGTATTAGACCATGTAGATGTATTAGACCATGTAGATGTATTAAACCATGTAGATGTATTAAACCATGTAGATGTATTAAACCATGTAGATGTATTAAACCATGTAGATGTATTAAACCATGTAGATGTATTAGACCATGTAGATGTATTAAACCATGTAGATGTATTAAACCATGTAGATGTATTAAACCATGTAGATGTATTAAACCATGCACATTATACACCAAATTGTCTTTATGGTCTCTACTGGCCAAAATGCTATAGAAAAGACATTAGTAATGCTTGAATTGGCCTGCTAGTATTGTTCTTTAGACCATGTTACAATTATATCTGAAAACAGCAGCTTCCACGGCCCCACAGCAAAGTCGATACCGCAGTGAGATTTCAAAATGTTTAAAACCATGACCAGAGAGAGATTGATGTCAAAGGTATTGGCTGTAGTGAAAGGCCAATTTTTAGTGAAAGGCCAGTTTTTAGTAAAAGGTCAGTTTTTAGTGAAAGGCCTTGCTGCAGCTGGAGACCATAGTTGATGTTGTGGATGAGCAACCTGGTCTCATGAGCATTTTGTATTATTCTGTATGTAAATCCGAGACACTCCATTTAGTATGATATGTTATGTTTCGTATGGTATGTATTCATTTCTAGTTCTCCATCACCTAGTTTGTATGATATGTTACGAATTACAATTCATATTGTATGTCACGAATCTGCAACATGTACAATATGTTACACATTTTGCAAAACGTATGATATGTTATGAAATGAATTCTAGCTAGGTGGCTAACGTTAGCTAGCTCGCTAACGTTGGCTAGGCTAGGGGTTAGAGTTAGGGGTTAAGGTTACGTTTTAGGAGTTAAAGGGTTAGCTAAAAGTAGTAAGTAGTTGAAAAGTTGCTAATTAGCTAAAATGCTCAAGTTGTCCGTGATGAGATTCGAACTCACAACCTTTAGGTTGCTAGACGTTCGCGTTATACGTCCACCCCGACCAACCACCCTACTTTTGTTTTTGCCTTGAGTAACCATCTATCTTATGTAGCCGTACCAAACGTAACACATCATACCAATTTGAGGTGGCCCAGATCTACGTTTACTATCTTACGTCTAGTCTATGAGACCAGGCTGAGAGTGCTGACCTTTCAGGGGTCATTGTAGAACAGGAGATGGATGTGGTCAGGTGTTTTTGTCATTGTGTCCTCTAACCATGGGAGGTCAGAGTTAGGGTACCTGATAACCCTGTTTTTACCCCCTTTATCGCCGCTTTATGATAAACGGCCAAAGTCATAGCAACGTCATCCACGATATACTATTTAATGAATACCGTACAGTCATTGACTGGTGGGACATCCATTGTGGTGATGAGTGAGAATTACTGTTGTGTTCTGTTTTGACTGTGTCGGAACCTTATAGTCTCAAGGTCATATGTGACATTTTGGTCCAAAAAATGAGTTGTTCACATAGAGTTGCTTTTTAAGTGGTCCTTTTACATGTGAGAATATATTTTTTTTAAAGTCCATTTACGATAAAGAAAAAGAAAAACATCCGAAAGTTCTATCTGCGCAAACACCTTTTAACTTGGTGCTAGCTATCTGCAATCCAACCAGACAATGCTGGGTTGTCAATCAAAAATAACTGTATGTAAGGTGATATACTTACTGAGTCATGAAAGAGGAAGACCTCACAAAACAGTTCTGACATCTTGGACTCAATATCTCAAAACTATACATTGTTCAGACAGAACCTTATAAGTCCCAAGTCTTTGATTATTCATATCACAGGTCCTGGTCCTCTTTTTCAATTGCTTAAATATTTTTTCACCACTTTTTCGGGAAGAATGGCCATGACGTTAGCTCTTTATGGTAAAAGCAAATAAATACAGGTTTAAGGCCCTTAGGAGAGGCATTGCTGTTTTGGTCTTGTTCTATATCAATATGAAAACCTCCATGGAAGGAGTATTTTACTAAAATTTAAATCTTACCACATTTTATTGATAACTAGCAAGTAGTTTACTTACTTTGGGGGGGTCAGAGACCAAAAATATACATCAGTTTACTCATCCAGAGCAAAGCTTTAGCAATGTTGCTAGTTATCCATAGCATATAGTGTATTTGTCATTTTAGGGAACTATCGCTTTAATAAATGGTACCTTTAAAAGGTCAGGACCTTAATGAGTTATGAAAGAAGAATTCACTACAAAACAGTTCTGAAATCTGGGATGTGAAAACGTTGACGCTCAATATCTCAGAACTATGCTTTGCCCAGGTAGAACCTCTATAGTCCCAAAAGGTCTCCGTGTCTATTGGTCGGATGCTTAAAACGTACCTGACCGATTAAAGGGGCGTTGAAGTTCCCCTCACAGCGGTAGCTACATTTACCTCAGAGAGAGAGAGCGGCGCTAATTTTACCTCAGAGAGAGAGAGAGCGGCGCTACATTTACCTCAGAGAGAGAGAGAGCGGCGCTAAATTTACCTCAGAGAGAGAGAGCGGCGCTAAATTTACCTCAGAGAGAGAGAGCGGCGCTAAATTTACCTCAGAGAGAGAGAGCGGCGCTAAATTTACCTCAGAGAGCGAGAGAGAGAGCGGCGCTAATTTTACCTCAGAGAGCGAGAGAGCGGCGCTAAATTTACCTCAGAGAGAGAGAGAGCGGCGCTAATTTTACCTCAGAGAGAGAGAGAGAGAGCGGCGCTAATTTTACCTCAGAGAGAGAGAGAGCGGCGCTAATTTTACCTCAGAGAGAGAGAGAGAGAGCGGCGCTAATTTTACCTCAGAGAGAGAGAGCGGCGCTTATTTTACCTCAGAGAGAGAGAGAGAGCGGCGCTAATTTTACCTCAGAGAGAGAGAGAGCGGCGCTAAATTTACCTCAGAGAGAGAGAGAGAGAGCGGCGCTAATTTTACCTCAGAGAGAGAGAGCGGCGCTTATTTTACCTCAGAGAGAGAGAGAGAGCGGCGCTAATTTTACCTCAGAGAGAGAGAGAGAGCGGCGCTAATTTTACCTCAGAGAGAGAGAGAGCGGCGCTAAATTTACCTCAGAGAGAGAGAGAGCGGCGCTAATTTTACCTCAGAGAGAGAGAGAGAGAGCGGCGCTAATTTTACCTCAGAGAGAGAGAGAGCGGCGCTAATTTTACCTCAGAGAGAGAGAGAGAGAGCGGCGCTAATTTTACCTCAGAGAGAGAGAGCGGCGCTTATTTTACCTCAGAGAGAGAGAGAGAGCGGCGCTAATTTTACCTCAGAGAGAGAGAGCGGCGCTAATTTTACCTCAGAGAGAGAGAGAGCGGCGCTAATTTTACCTCAGAGAGAGAGAGAGCGGCGCTAATTTTACCTCAGAGAGAGAGAGAGAGCGGCCTGCTGCTGCAGTGGAGATGTGCTGAGACCGCTGTTTACGGAGCTCCATGGAGACAATGGAATAGGGTTCAAAGGGACTGAATGCCTTCTGCTGAGGCAGGCTGTCCACTGACCACTCTTTACACCACCCCTTTGTGTGGCCACACAGTAATGGAACTGCAATGACCAATCCCAAGGAACGTTGGGGCATTGTTCAGGGACCAATGGGAAATGCAACAAATAGACAACCTTTATGTGTGTGTGAGAGAGTGTGTGTGTAATGTGTGTGTGTGTCTGCGTGTGAGCGCATGTGTGTCAGTGTGAGTGTGTGTGTGTGTGTGTGTGTGTGTGTGTGTGTGTGTGTGTGTGTGTGTGTGTGTGTGTGTGTGTGTGCATGCTAATGCAGGTGAATGCATGTTGAGTCTTTTTCGCCCGGCATGCCTTTAGAGTCTACTCTATGACCAAGAGGGAGGGGGACGTCGTACAGAGACACAGCCAATCAGAGGTTAGCCTGTTAGATTTATGCCAAGGTTTTTTAGGCTTGTAATACTTCAGTGGAAGTGAAAAAAACCCAGTTTTAAAAAATCCAAAATGCCCTATACACCGTCTGGCTTTTTCTGCGACCGGTTGATCCGGGAGAGAGAGAGAAGAGACGGAGAAGGTTCCCTCAGCAAGCCCCTACGCTTCAGCGGACAGGACTTTGCCACGCTGAAACAGGAGTGCCTCACCAAGAAGTGCCTGTTTGAGGATGACACCTTCCCTGCCACCGTGGAGTCTCTGGGGTACAAGGAGCTGGGACACAAGTCCAACAAGGTCAAGAACATCGTCTGGAAGAGACCCAAGGTAGGAGGGGGGGAACAGAGGGGACATACAGGGGAAAAGAGGATGACCTTAATAAAGAGGGGAAGGGACGGGCACGCATGAGGGATGATATCTACAATACCAAGTCAACTGCAGCGACGTTTCAGGATGTTTTAAACGTTTCAGGATGTTTTAAACAGGATTCACGATGGCAAAACTAATATTTCTCACAGATTTTGTGGAATCTTATCTGGTTCTAAATGTTCAGCATTATGGGCTGGAATAACTGTTGATATGGCTGCTTGAAACATGGATGTGTCAGAATGGTTAGAAATGGTTATGAATCATATCGTTAAAAGAATGGTTATGAAATGGTTATGAATCATATCGTTAAAGAATGGTTAGAAATGGTTATGAATCATATCGTTAAAAGAATGGTTATGAAATGGTTATGAATCATATCGTTAAAGAATGGTTATGAAACATATCGTTAAAGAATGGTTAGAAATGGTTATGAATCATATTGTTAAAGAATGGTTAGAAATGGTTATGAATCATATCGTTAAAGAATGGTTAGAAATGGTTATGAATCATATCGTTAAAGAATGGTTAGAAATGGTTATGAATCATATCGTTAAAGAATGGTTAGAAATGGTTATGAATCATAGCGTTAAAGAATGGTTAGAAATGGTTATGAATCATATCGTTAAAGAATGTTTATGAAACATATCGTTAAAGAATGGTTAGAAATTGTTATGAATCATATCGTTAAAGAATGGTTAGAAATGGTTATGAATCATATCGTTAAAGAATGGTTAGAAATGGTTATGAATCATATCGGTAAAGAATGGTTAGAAATGGTTATGAAACATATGGTTAAAGTAATACAGATGGAAATAGGCCCGAAATCTCTGAAAATGATTGTGTAGCTTATTGACTGGATGTGAATTTACTTTGAGGTGATTTGCATGGGTTAAATCGGTTTTTGGTTAGAAAAAGCTACATTTAGCAACATTTAAAACATTATGTGACTTTGGCTGGTTAAACTAAACTAAACAAAGGATTACTGCCTCTTCTTCTTCTTGGTTGTTTGTTTTTATTTCAGTGTTAGGAAACAAATAATCTATTTTGAATTTTCCGAAATGGACCTGGGGCTTTTCCCACCCGGACAAATATGTATAAATACATTTTTCAATATAGAGACACGTTCCGAACGGATCCAAGGACGACCAGTTCCATATAGACGTGGTCAGATCCGAGTGAGGGAAGCAGCAGAAAAGTCAATTTGTAAGATATTTTATTAACCAGACCTACTGTGAGCGAGTGAAACTGGACCAAGGAGGAGGGAGGGAGGGAGGGAGGGAGGGAGGGAGAGGCAGCAACCAACCGAGCCGATTTGCGCTAGTAGACTAACGTCTAGCTTGTCATAGCTAGGTTATTTATCATCCAATATGATTACTAGTACCTGTCTTGACTGCATCAAACCGGGAGAAGCTAGTTGGCTAAGATAACTAGCTAAATTAGCTAGCTAAGTTAGCTAGCCAGCTAGCTAGGCTAATTGAGTCTGCATGCGCTTTCTTCCTGTCATACAGTTACAAATAACACCTCCATTCAGATACCTAAATAGCAGCCTACCTGTTGGCTCTTGTTCGTTGTAGCATATACTTCTCACTTAACTTTTAATTCCATAATTGTAATTCAATTTGAGATAATCTCCTAATTTGCATTGCCACACGCTCTATGACTGTAATGGCGCTTTGATGATTTGTGATTGGCCGACAACAACAACAAGCTACAGGCGCCACTCTGCATAGGCTATTCTCGTTGAGCGGTGGAGAACATACTATTAACTTTTTATCGACAATTCTCTGTCCATCGCAGTTGTAATCCACTGTGAAGCCAAATTTGTTCCCAAACTGGAGATTTAAACAATGATGGATGATCCTCCAATGATGGTTTATCGATCCCACCATTAGCCATCTACAGAGTTCCCAGCTGCGCCTCACAAAAAGGATAGTTTGAAATTCCGCCAGTTAAGATGATCATTTTGATTACAACATGCGCATAGGCTGTAGATGGCACAACGTATTCATTCGGGTCCCCATACCGGACCGTTCGTATGAAAACGTGTACCGTTACAGACCTAGTGAACTACCTTTGTTACTTTTATATAACGCTACACTGGCAGTCACATGATACAATACAATAGAAAACAAAATAATGTTGGGGCTGTCTAGGTTATCATTGGCATACTGCAGGGTTCTTCAATTCCGGTCCTGGAGGGCCGAAACACTTCTGTTTTTTATTTCTACCTGGTAGTTAATTGCACTCACCTGGTGTCCCAGGTCTGAATTAGCCCCTGATTAGAAGGAGAGGATGAAAAACAGAGGCGTTTCGGCCCTCCAGGACCGGAATTGAAGAACCCTGGCATATTGTTTATGTCAGTAATGACAGTGTTGCATCACCTTGTCCGTTTTGGTGTTATAATGGTTCCCTTACAGCAGTGAACTACACTGAACAAAAAAAATAAACGCAACATGTAAAGTGTTGGTCGCATGTTTCATGTGCTGAAATAAAAAGATCCCAGAAATGTTCCATACGCACATAAAAAGGATATTCCTCTCCAATTTTGTGCACAAATTTGTTTACATCCCTGTTAGTGAGCATTTCTCCTTTGCCAAGATAATCCATTCACCTGACAGGTGTGGCATATCAAGAAGCTGATTAAACTTGTTGAGAATGAGAACTTGTTCTCAACTGGCTTACCTGGTTAAATAAAGGTGAAATAAAATTAAAATAAAAAAACAGCGTGATCATTACACAGGTGCACCTTGTGCTGGGGACAATAAAAGGCCACTCTAAAATGTGCAGTTTTGTCACACACCACAACGCCACAGATGTCTCAAGTTTTGAGGGAGTGTGCAATTGGCATGCTGACTGCAGGAATGTCCACCAGAGCCGTGGCCAGAGAATTTAATGTTAATTTCTCTACCATAAGCCACCTCCAACGTCGTTTTAGAGGATTTGGCAGTATGTCCAACTGACCTCACAACCACCACGCCAGCCCAGGATCTCCACATCCGGCTTCTTCACCTGCGGGATTGTCTGAGACCAGCCACCCGGAGAGCTGATAAACCTGAGGAGTATTTCTGTCTGTAATAAAGCCCTTTTGTGGGGGGAAAACTCATTCTGATTCATTCTAATTCTTCTCCCACCCATGGCTACGCCCCCTGCCCAGTCATGTGAAATCCATAGATTAGGGCCTAATGAATTTATTTCAATTGACTGATTTCTTTATATGAACTGTAACTCAGTAAAATCTTTTAAATTGTTGTATGTTGCGTTTATATTTTTGTTCAGTATAGTTTATTTCACAGTTAGATCACAGTTAGCTACTCCATTTGTTTCTACGTGAGTATTGACATAATGTGTTCCTTCTATTTCCAAACAACGACATCAACTCCATAATGTTGCTGTTACATTGTTATTCACTGTAATGGTTCACTATTTCACAACAGTGAACTAGTTGAGAATACATGCATTCTGTCAGCCAATCCATGTGTTTCTGTGTCTTCAGGAGATCTCTGAGAACCCTCAGTTCATTGTGGGCGGAGCCAGCAGGACAGACATTTGCCAGGGGGACCTTGGTAAATAATAACTACACTGACCCCAACATAACACCAACACAACATTACAATGACCCCAACACAACACCAACACAACACTACACTGACCCCAACACAACACTACACTGACCCCAACACAACACTACACTGACCCCAACACAACACTACACTGACCCCAACACAACACTACACTGACCCCAACACAACACTACACTGACCCCAACACAACACTACACTGACCCCAACACAACACTACACTGACCCCAACACAACACTACACTGACCCCAACACAACACTACACTGACACCAACACAACACTACACTACAATGACCCCAACACAACACTACACTGACCCCAACACAACACTACACTGACCCCAACACAACACTACACTGACCCCAACACAACACTACACTGACCCCAACACAACACTACACTGACACCAACACAACACTACACTGACCCCAACACAACACTACACTGACACCAACACAACACTACACTACACTGACACCAACACAACACTACACTGACCCCAACACAACACTACACTACACTGACCCCAACACAACACTACACTACACTGACCCCAACACAACACTACACTACACTGACCCCAACACAACACTACACTGACCCCAACACAA
Organism: Coregonus lavaretus; assembly: GCF_964263955.1. Taxonomy (NCBI): domain Eukaryota; kingdom Metazoa; phylum Chordata; class Actinopteri; order Salmoniformes; family Salmonidae; genus Coregonus; species Coregonus lavaretus. The sequence continues at coordinate 43,822,023 of NC_140014.1, forward strand.
CACTACACTGACCCCAACACAACACTACACTACACTGACCCCAACACAACACTACACTGACCCCAACACAACACTACACTGACCCCAACACAACACTACACTGACCCCAACACAACACTACACTGACCCCAACACAACACTACACTGACCCCAACACAACACTACACTACACTGACCCCAACACAACACTACAATGACCCCAACACAACACTACACTGACCCCAACACAACACTACACTGACACCAACACAACACTACACTGACACCAACACAACACTACACTGACCCCAACACAACACTACACTGACCCCAACACAACACTACACTGACCCCAACACAACACTACACTGACCCCAACACAACACTACACTGACACCAACACAACACTACACTGACCCCAACACAACACTACACTGACCCCAACACAACACTACACTGACCCCAACACAACACTACACTGACCCCAACACAACACTACACTACACTGACCCCAACACAACACTACACTGACACCAACACAACACTACACTACACTGACCCCAACACAACACTACACTGACCCCAACACAACACTACAATGACCCCAACACAACACTACACTGACACCAACACAACACTACAATGACCCCAACACAACACTACACTGACCCCAACACAACACTACACTGACCCCAACACAACACTACACTGACCCCAACACAACACTACACTACACTGACCCCAACACAACACTACACTGACACCAACACAACACTACACTACACTGACCCCAACACAACACTACACTGACCCCAACACAACACTACAATGACCCCAACACAACACTACACTGACACCAACACAACACTACAATGACCCCAACACAACACTACACTGACCCCAACACAACACTACACTGACCCCAACACAACACTACACTGACCCCAACACAACACTACACTGACCCCAACACAACACTACACTGACCCCAACACAACACTACACTGACACCAACACAACACTACACTGACCCCAACACAACACTACAATGACCCCAAAACAACACTACACTGACACCAACACAACACTACACTACACTGACCCCAACACAACACTACACTGACCACAACACAACACTACACTGACACCAACACAACACTACACTGACCCCAACACAACACTACACTGACACCAACACAACACCAACACCAACACTACACTACACTGACCCCAACACAACACTACACTGACACCAACACAACACTACACTGACCACAACACAACACTACACTGACCCCAACACAACACTACAATGACCCCAACACAACACTACACTGACCCCAACACAACACTACACTGACCCCAACACAACACTACAATGACCCCAACACAATACAACAATGACCCCAACATGGTTATCTGTTCTCTTGCTAGTTTGTTGTTAACTTTGGACAATTGAGTTGAGTGTTTTGAATATTTTTTGGGGGGGACAGGTCCCCCTCATCCTCTGTTATTGCTACACTTATGGATGCTTTTCCAGTGGCCTCTCTATATTGTCCTGGCTCTATGGAAAGGATTCCAGCTAGCAGCACTTCTCATTGTTGAGCTGTTCGTCCATCCAGGGGGACAAAGGTTCATGGCAGGCTGGGACCAAAAATATTCTAAATGCTCAAAACGGACATTGTTCAACAGTTAACTCCCTGACTGGGAACAGCCTACACACAGGTGTGGAGTGACAACCAGAAAACACTGAGGTCAGGAGTGAGAGAGGGAGACTTTTCCTCAACAACACAAAGATATCAGAGGAAATATTGCATTAGTAGTATTCAGATATCAAGTCCCATCTGGAGACAACCAAGGGGATGATGGCCCACTACTCAGTAACCAAACAATAAAGACAAAATAACAACAACAACAACAATATCTCGTCCATCCACTCCAATCAATCATAATGGCTTCAGAGAACAATGATTCTACATGTTGTGTACATTTTACCAGTATCCTGGACTGTGTTCATTGTGTGTAAGTGCGTGATGATGATGATGTGTGTGTTGCTTGGTGTGTGTGTGTGTGTGTGTGTGTGTGTGTGTGTGTGTGTGTGTGTGTGTGTGTGTGTGTGTGTGTGTGTGTGTGTGTAGGTGACTGCTGGCTGAAAATATTGTATCAGTATTTTTAGATTCACATCACAGTGTTGTTATAGATCTACAAATGCACGACTATGTAATTGGTGTGTGTCTCACTGTGTGTTTCCTAGGTGACTGTTTGTTATTGGTGTGTGTCTCACTGTGTGTTTCCTAGGTGACTGTTTGTTATTGGTGTGTGTCTCACTGTGTGTTTCCTAGGTGACTGTTTGTTATTGGTGTGTGTCTCACTGTGTGTTTCCTAGGTGACTGTTTGTTATTGGTGTGTGTCTCACTGTGTGTTTCCTAGGTGACTGTTTGTTATTGGTGTGTGTCTCACTGTGTGTTTCCTAGGTGACTGTTTGTTATTGGTGTGTGTCTCACTGTGTGTTTCCTAGGTGACTGTTTGTTATTGGTGTGTGTCTCACTGTGTGTTTCCTAGGTGACTGTTTGTTATTGGTGTGTGTCTCACTGTGTGTTTCCTATGTGACTGTTTGTTATTGGTGTGTGTCTCACTGTGTGTTTCCTAGGTGACTGTTTGTTATTGGTGTGTGTCTCACTGTGTGTTTCCTAGGTGACTGTTTGTTATTGGTGTGTGTCTCACTGTGTGTTTCCTAGGTGACTGTTTGTTATTGGTGTGTGTCTCACTGTGTGTTTCCTAGGTGACTGTTTGCTATTGGTGTGTGTCTCACTGTGTGTTTCCTAGGTGACTGTTTGTTATTGGTGTGTGTCTCACTGTGTGTTTCCTAGGTGACTGTTTGTTATTGGTGTGTGTCTCACTGTGTGTTTCCTAGGTGACTGTTTGTTATTGGTGTGTGTCTCACTGTGTGTTTCCTAGGTGACTGTTTGTTATTGGTGTGTGTCTCACTGTGTGTTTCCTAGGTGACTGTTTGTTATTGGTGTGTGTCTCACTGTGAGTTTCCTAGGTGACTGCTGGCTGCTATAGCCTGTCTGACTGTGTGTTTCCTAGGTGACTGCTGGCTGCTGGCTGTTATAGCCTGTCTGACTGTGTGTTTCCTAGGTGACTGCTGGCTGCTATAGCCTGTCTGACTGTGTGTTTCCTAGGTGACTGCTGGCTGCTGGCTGCTATAGCCTGTCTGACTGTGTGTTTCCTAGGTGACTGCTGGCTGCTGGCTGCTATAGCCTGTCTGACTGTGTGTTTCCTAGGTGACTGCTGGCTGCTATAGCCTGTCTGACTGTGTGTTTCCTAGGTTACTGCTGGCTGCTGGCTGCTATAGCCTGTCTGACTGTGTGTTTCCTAGGTGACTGCTGGCTGCTGGCTGCTATAGCCTGTCTGACTGTGTGTTTCCTAGGTGACTGCTGGCTGCTATAGCCTGTCTGACTGTGTGTTTCCTAGGTGACTGCTGGCTGCTATAGCCTGTCTGACTGTGTGTTTCCTAGGTGACTGCTGGCTGCTATAGCCTGTCTGACTGTGTGTTTCCTAGGTTACTGCTGGCTGCTGGCTGCTATAGCCTGTCTGACTGTGTGTTTCCTAGGTGACTGCTGGCTGCTATAGCCTGTCTGACTGTGTGTTTCCTAGGTGACTGCTGGCTGCTATAGCCTGTCTGACTGTGTGTTTCCTAGGTGACTGCTGGCTGCTATAGCCTGTCTGACTGTGTGTTTCCTAGGTGACTGCTGGCTGCTATAGCCTGTCTGACTGTGTGTTTCCTAGGTTACTGCTGGCTGCTGGCTGCTATAGCCTGTCTGACTGTGTGTTTCCTAGGTGACTGCTGGCTGCTATAGCCTGTCTGACTGTGTGTTTCCTAGGTGACTGCTGGCTGCTGGCTGCTATAGCCTGTCTGACTGTGTGTTTCCTAGGTGACTGCTGGCTGTTATAGCCTGTCTGACTGTGTGTTTCCTAGGTGACTGCTGGCTGCTGGCTGCTATAGCCTGTCTGACCCTGAATGAGAAGCTTCTCTACCGTGTCGTTCCTCAGGAACAGAGCTACTCCGAGGGATATGGAGGAATCTTCCACTTCCAGGTCAGAACCCACCAATCAAAACAACCCTAATTATTAGACAACTATAAACAATAACACATGTTACATTGACTAATGTCTATTTCTATGTTGTATTGTAATCAGGGAAGGGCTCAATTCCATTTCAAGTCAGTGAGTTCAGGAAGTACACTGACATTTGAAACTGAAATTGTCCTCAATGAATTTCCTCAAAAGTGGGATAGGAATTTCGGTTTACTTTCTGAATTGAACTGAAATCAACCCCCTACCCTGATTGCAATACATTATCAACTCCTGTCAAATGTCTTCAACCATGTCTTTTCCTGCATGGGGCATCTCTTCCTCCTCCAGTTCTGGCGCTATGGCGACTGGGTTGACGTTGTCATTGACGACCGCATCCCCACCTTCAACAACCAGCTGGTGTTCACCAAGTCTGCTGAGAGGAACGAGTTCTGGAGCGCCCTGCTGGAGAAGGCCTACGCCAAGTACGTACCCCTAACCCTAACCCTAACCCTAACCCTAGCCCTAACCCTACCCCTAACCCTACCCCTAACCCTAGCCCTAACCCTACCCTAACCTAGCCCTAACCCTAGCCCTACCCCTACCCCTACCCCTACCCCTACCCCTAGCCCTAACCCTACCCCTAACCCTACCCCTAAGTAGGACAAGCTAAATGTGTTGCCAGTACGTCATTACGACGTCTATTATGACATCATGGTCAGATTACACTAGCAGTATAGGTCGTTATCAAAAAAAAACGTCACAATAAGGTGTAGTGTTGGATTGACCTGCTGGGGGTCAAGGAGACCCACAGCTCCTCTAAAACCATTGACGTGCCGTTTTCAAGGGATTGTTAAATAAATGTTAACTATATGGTTGTAATAGCATCACCTCATGAAGAGCATCGTCAGACCTACACATTCCAGATCATTCCATCCAAAACAACTGTCCACATTTAGCTCTATCATCAGAGTTATACAGCAAGTAACTGCATGCTTTTCATGATCAGTAAACATCAATTGATCATGTCATTTCAGATACATAGAGTAGCCTTAAGATATCTCTCAATATTTGCCACCATTAATTGGATATTTAAAAGATATAAAATAAAAGTGAACTATACCTGAATGAATTAGCTACGCTAGCTAGTAGTTACCACCGCCAGGTCAGCTCTAGCCATGGCCGGTCCGCTCATTAGGCAGGTTTAGGAGGCCGCCTGTGGTGGCAGATTGACGAGGGGGGCATTTCCTGACCTGAACTGACCAAGACGCACCTCCAACAACACATAAAACCCCACATAGTTCTGCCCCAAAAACAATAACAATTTCTCCCAACCAGTGGCATATGGGCTTTTTAGGTGAGCGCTGATGCCGCCCTGTGATGAGCAGCGCCAACTTTGTCAAAGGCAGGGAAGCAAAATATTTAACTTGTCCATTCCCAGTATGCCTCTCCAGGGAAGCAAAATATTTAACTTGTCCATTCCCAGTAAGCCTCTCCAGGGAAGCAAAATATTTAACTTGTCCATTCCCAGTATGCCTCTCCAGGGTGCTGTTGGAGAAACGCATCGCTGCGGCGCTCCACCAACATTTCCGTCCCCAAAAATGAATCTAACATAAATCATGTAGCGGATATAGGATATGGTAGAAAGAGTGTGGCCTTTTCTGACACCTACAGACTGGAGATAAAATGTATGAATATGGAATGAGACACATAAAATAAAAAATAGCCTATGTATGGAATGGACAATCAGGCTACTCCCAACTGCTGTCCAGGAGTTTCATCCCGTGGGCTAAACTGTTATGATCAGTGGTTTCAAGTTTGTATCCCTACATTTCTGACGCGCTGATCATAGCGGAAAAAATAAAACACTTCTGCATTTACCTCTCTGTAAACACATTGCAAATAGGCTCAGGATAACTCCTCCTGATAAAGTTGGGTAGCTGATATTCAGAGCTTAAACAGTCAAACTGATTAGTCACATGAATCAGGACTAGTGAAGTCAATGCAACAGTGGGCCCACCACATGGGCATGCTAAGGCTACATACACCCCAGTAAGCACGGGCCGACATCTTTTGGACATCTTTTTTTGGTCCTGTCCGGACCAGCAGTCTTTTTTGGGGGGGTGTTTTACAAACGTTAGGCCTACCACATAGATGAAATTAAAATTAATGTTCAGTTGACACTGTAGACTGTACCTCAGTAATCACAGACTGACGCTGAGGCCTTTTTGTACATCTTTTTTTTTGGTCCTGTCGTGTTTTTTGGTGCAGTCCGGACCGGCCTTGATTTCCACATCCACGGACGTTGGTTTCTTGGTCCGGTCCGGACCAAATCTGACCCAGTCGTAGACGTCTATTTTTGGTTCAGATTTTGTCCGGTCTGGACCAGCCTTGATTTGGCCCAAACAAAGACTTCTATAAATGTAGTATTTTCAACTTTCATTCACAACCGAAAATAAACCTGATATTAACGTCCGGAAAAAAACATTTTATTGTCTGGGAAAATACGTATTTTCACCTCTCATTCAGAACCTAAATTGAACCTAACTTCAACGTCTGGAAAAATACGTATTTTATATGTCTTTTCAATGTCTTTTTGCTTACTGGGACTATTCTAGTAGGGGCGGGAAAAAAATGGTCTCCCTTGGAATGCCAACTTAATTGTCATGAGAATCCATAATAAACTGTTTTTTTTAATGTATTTGTTATGTTCGCTATGTATCCCTTGTGAATTATTGTTGTGTTCCTGATATGTCATATGTGAGCCCCTTCTGTTATGTTGGCTCATTATCGTCAGGAGAGTTGTAGCTATTACACTCCAGTAGTTAATAAAGAATTTAGCTAGTCTCGTTATTTCTACATAACAGTGTTCTCTCTTGAACGGAGTTCCTCGAGTTTCCCAGCCGTAACCTGCCTGGTCTATATGCCTGTGCTCGAAATCAACAAAGGTAGGCATAAAGTTATTGTTTTCAAATATGTATTATTGGTACTGGCAGCTAAACTAATCAACACTAAATAGACCGTTTTTTAACTATACCTCTCACAATTCCAGACGTGCTGTAACAATGCACAAGCAGTCTATTTTCTGCCAATTTATCCGCTCACTTTACCAGCATTGCTTAGTGCAGACGTGAGAAAAATAGACTTGCTTTCTAATTTGAAGCACATGACGGAGTTGACGCTCTCCGCCCGTCTGTTCTCTCATTCTAATTCCAGCGGGTACACGCTCGTTCGAAGCGAGTAAAAAAAAAAAACTATTTTTGTTTGATTTGGGCTTTAGATTGTTGACAACATGTAAGCTATATTTCATATTCAATGTTTATTGAAAACATAAATACATTTACACAATGAGCACTTGTTGTCTCTCAAATACATCCTTACAGTTGTTGGTTAGCTAGCTAGCGAATTTTCTGCCATATTAGCATTGATCTACTATTCACAGGATTCCTCTCTGAATCCCTCACCCTTGACCCTTGACCCATCCTCCTCTACTTTCTTCACTGCCTCAGCATACGACACCTTCTGCACTACTCTGACCCTGGAAAACCCCAACCTGCCTTTCTCGCACCGGACACTTCTGATCCCCAGCCCCATTGGTACCCCTACAGTTGACACACACAATTTTATCCACCAAAACTACACAATCCTCTATCCCATGCCCTCCTGCACACTTCCCACATCTTGGAATCTCCCTCCTACAGGATAACTGACTCCCTCAGTGTAACTCACTCAGTGTAATTGGGATGGCTACTGTTTTACGGGCTCCTAACCAATCATGCTATTCTTTGTGGGGTTTTTTCACCTCCAGAACTCGAACTGGCGTCCGGCTCACTCTGTTTGAACTTGACACCAATCTTCCTCGACATACCCTCTCCCTGGTTATTGCTAGCTTCAACAGATTCAAACCCATCCTCTGCCTCCCTCAGTGTTTTCAACCTCCTCTCTCTTTCCGTCCAATCCACCTCCCCTAACCAATTACCAGACTCCTGAAAATATTAAACTTTTCCAGGCCGAAATCTCTTTTTACCCTCCTCAAGAGACATAATAAGCCCTGTACTCCCTCCACTTAACTGGCTAGCTAGCTAATAACAGATCAAGTCAATATGGCTAGTGAACAAGCTAACGTTCAGGGGATAAACTAGATGACGACAGGAGTCCAACTGACAACTTTACCAGGTTGATGTCAAGCTCTTTCCAAAAGCCTAATGGCTGATGGAACAAGCTAAATTACGTTGTTTGCTTAGCTAGCTACATGCCAAATGGATAGGTACCTTCGCATATCTGAAATTACATGATCATTGATGTTTACTGATCATGATAACTCTGATGACAGAGCTAAATGTGGAATAATCAGAAATGTGTAGTTCTGACTAAATAGCTATAACATTTAAAGACGGCACGTAGTTGTCAATGGTTTTAGCGGAGCTGGTGGTCTCCTTGCCCCCAAGCAGCCAAATCTAACACATTGTGACGTTTTATTGAAGACGACCTGTATGGACGTTTTGTTAATGTCTTTTTAGCATCCAGAAACCCTATAACAGCCACTATAAACAGGGTGGTTCGAGCCCTGAATGCTGATTGGCTGACAGCCGTGGTATATCAGACCGTAGACCACGGGTATGACAAACCATGTATTTGTACTGCTCTAATTACGTTGGTAACCAGTTTAATAATAAGGGTGTTTGTGGTATAGTGCGTAAGAACAGCCCTTAGCAATGGTATATTGGCCAAATACCACACCCCCTCGGGCCTTATTGCTTAAAAACATCTTTCCAATGACTACTCTACCCTGCTCTCCCTAATCGCTCCCCTAATCCTCACCTGAACCTCTCCCCACCACCTCATCCTGTCTCCCCCTCACCCTGACTCCCCCCAACCTCTCCCTGACTCCCCCCTGATCCTCTCCCCACCCCCTCATCCTGTCTCCCCCTCACCCTGACTCCCCCCTGAACCTCTCCCCACCCCCTCATCCTGTCTCCCCCTCACCCTCACCCTGACTCCCCCCTGATCCTCTCCCCACCCCCTCATCCTGTCTCCCCCTCACCCTGACTCCCCCCACCCTCACCCTGACTCCCCCCACCCTCACCCTGTCTCCCCCCTGACCCTCTCCCCACCCCTTTACCCTGTCTCCCCCCTGACCCTCTCCCCCCTGACCCTCCCCCCCCCCCTTTACCCTGTCTCCCCCCTGACCCTCTCCCCACCCCTTTACCCTGTCTCCCCCCCTGACCCTCTCCCCCCCCCCCTCACCCTGTCTCCCCCCCTGACCCTCCCCCCCCCCCCCTCACCCTGTCTCCCCCCTGACCCTCTCCCCCCCTGACATACCCTTAACCCTCTCTCACCCTGTCTCACACTCTGACCTACCCCCAACACTCACCCTGTCTCCCCCTCCCATCCCCCAGGCTGCACGGTTCCTATGAGGCCCTGAAGGGCGGCAACACCACGGAGGCCATGGAAGACTTCACCGGGGGAGTGACAGAGTTCTATGAGATGAAGGAGGCGCCCAAGGAGCTGTACAAGATCATGAAGAAGGCCCTGGAGAGAGGCTCTATGATGGGCTGCTCTATCGACGTGAGTCTCTGACCTTAGGAGCGTGACCCCGACCTCCAACAGGTCTCACAAACCGTAATTGAAGAGACTCCCGTCAATAGAGCAGCCCATCAGGGAGCCTCTCTCTCTTCAGTTATTGATTCAGACCAGACCTAGAAGCCATTTCAGTCAAAACGTTCAGCTATGTATGGCCTGTCTGTGGAGGTCTTGCCCACAGTTAGTCCCGCCACACTCAGTGCCGTGTCGGTGTGGATACAAATCCATCCCATTGCCTATTTCACACAATACCTTCTCCCGTCTTTCCTGCCTCCCCTACTCACTATCCATAGAAGCATGTAGAAATACAAGAGGAGTGGAAAACCGCCCCCCCAAAAAAAAAAACATTAGAAAAAAATAAAAATAATCCATAGGTTTAACAAAATGTATCGAGTGCTGGAACTCATCGATGATCAAGAGCAATTTAAAAACGATCCCCTTCCACAGGTTTAACCAACTGTATCCAATCAGTCCTGCTCCTCATGTCATCATTGACGATCCAGAAGCCATGTTGTGATTCCTGTCCTGTTGTTCATTCCATTCCCCAGTCCCTGGTTCCAGCTCGCTTCGAGACCCGTACAGTGACTGGCCTGGTGAAGGGCCACGCCTACTCTGTGACTGCCGTTGAGGAGGTGAGATACACCTATAGAAACATATACATTCACTTTACGCCATAGATCGTGGGTTCGATTCCCGCAAGCGGCTGCACATAAGTAAAATATATGCAGGCATGAGTGTAAGTCGCTTTGGATACAAGCGTCTGCTAATAAAATATATGTATTTATCATCTTGTGATTGCTGTATATACACTACATTATTAGATAGACCATGAGATACACTACATTATTAGGTAGACCATGAGATACACTACATTATTAGGTAGACCATGAGATACACTACATTATTAGGTAGACCATGAGATACACTACATTATTAGGTAGACCATGAGATACACTACATTATTAGGTAGACCATGAGATACACTACATTATTAGGTAGACCATGAGATACACTACATTATTAGGTAGACCATGAGATACACTACATTATTAGATAGACCATGAGATACACTACATTATTAGATAGACCATGAGATTTACTACATTATTAGATAGGTAGACCATGAGATACACTACATTATTAGGTAGACCATGAGATACACTACATTATTAGGTAGACCATGAGATACACTACATTATTAGGTAGACCATGAGATACACTACATTATTAGGTAGACCATGAGATACACTACATTATTAGGTAGACCATGAGATACACTACATTATTAGGTAGACCATGAGATGCACTACATTATTAGGTAGACCATGAGATGCACTACATTATTAGGTAGACCATGAGATACACTACATTATTAGGTAGACCATGAGATACACTACATTATTAGGTAGACCATGAGATACAGAGCTGTGGTTAGATGACAGTAGCCATTTGAAAGCTGACTCAATGGGCCAGTGGTTGTTGCCGTTGTGATTGTTACATGGACCGGTGTGTGTGTGTTTCTCCTCAGTGTAAGCAGTCCCATCACAAGGAGTCTAAGGTGCGTCTGGTGCGCCTCAGGAACCCCTGGGGACAGGTGGAGTGGAACGGGCCCTGGAGCGACAAGTAAGAGACACCTGATTGGTTGATTCATTACTTAATTGATTCATTGATTAATTACTTAATTTATTGATTGATTACTTAATTGATGTTGTTCCCTCCCGTCCACAGCTCTGAGGAGTGATGATGTTGTTGATGTTGTTCCCTCCCGTCCACAGCTCTGGCGTGATGATGTTGTTGATGTTGTTCCCTCCCGTCCACAGCTCTGAGGAGTGATGATGTTGTTGATGTTGTTCCCTCCTGTCCACAGCTCTAAGGAGTGATGATGTTGTTGATGTTGTTCCCTCCCGTCCACAGCTCTAAGGAGTGATGATGTTGTTGATGTTGTTCCCTCCTGTCCACAGCTCTAAGGAGTTATGATGTTGTTGATGTTGTTCCCCACTGCCCACAGCTCTAAGGAGTGATGATGTTGTTGATGTTGTTCCCCACTGCCCACAGCTCTGAGGAGTGATGATGTTGTTGATGTTGTTCCCTCCCGTCCACAGCTCTGGCGTGATGATGTTGATGTTGTTCCCTCCTGTCCACAGCTCTAAGGAGTGATGATGTTGTTGATGTTGTTCCCTCCCGTCCACAGCTCTAAGGAGTGATGATGTTGTTGATGTTGTTCCCCACTGTCCACAGCTCTAAGGAGTGATGATGTTGTTGATGTTGTTCCCTCCTGTCCACAGCTCTGAGGAGTGATGATGTTGTTGATGTTGTTCCCTCCCGTCCACAGCTCTGGCGTGATGATGTTGTTGATGTTGTTCCCTCCCGTCCACAGCTCTGAGGAGTGATGATGTTGTTGATGTTGTTCCCTCCTGTCCACAGCTCTAAGGAGTGATGATGTTGTTGATGTTGTTCCCTCCCGTCCACAGCTCTAAGGAGTGATGATGTTGTTGATGTTGTTCCCTCCCGTCCACAGCTCTAAGGAGTGATGATGTTGTTGATGTTGTTCCCTCCTGTCCACAGCTCTAAGGAGTTATGATGTTGTTGATGTTGTTCCCCACTGCCCACAGCTCTAAGGAGTGATGATGTTGTTGATGTTGTTCCCCACTGCCCACAGCTCTGAGGAGTGATGATGTTGTTGATGTTGTTCCCTCCCGTCCACAGCTCTGAGGAGTGATGATGTTGTTGATGTTGTTCCCTCCCGTCCACAGCTCTAAGGAGTGATGATGTTGTTGATGTTGTTCCCCACTGCCCACAGCTCTAAGGAGTGATGATGTTGTTGATGTTGTTCCCTCCCGTCCACAGCTCTGGCGTGATGATGTTGTTGATGTTGTTCCCTCCCGTCCACAGCTCTGAGGAGTGATGATGTTGTTGATGTTGTTCCCTCCCGTCCACAGCTCTGAGGAGTGATGATGTTGTTGATGTTGTTCCCTCCCGTCCACAGCTCTAAGGAGTGATGATGTTGTTGATGTTGTTCCCTCCTGTCCACAGCTCTAAGGAGTGATGATGTTGTTGATGTTGTTCCCTCCTGTCCACAGCTCTGAGGAGTGATGATGTTGTTGATGTTGTTCCCTCCCGTCCACAGCTCTAAGGAGTGATGATGTTGTTGATGTTGTTCCCCACTGCCCACAGCTCTAAGGAGTGATGATGTTGTTGATGTTGTTCCCTCCCGTCCACAGCTCTAAGGAGTGGGTATCTCTGTCTAAGGGAGAGAAGGACAAGCTCCAGCATCAGAGTGCTGAGGACGGTGAGTTCTGGTGAGTCTGTTCCTCTCTTCAACAAGTAATTCTAGCTGCTCTTGAACGTCTAAGCTTGTTGTCTCTACCCACATTTCGTGTCCTCTCCTGTCTCGACTGGAAAAGGAAAACCCACACTCACTGAAATTGTCTTTCAGTTTTTAAAGTTATTCTGCTGCTAAAGAACATCTAAACGTACAGACTGTTTCAGTGAGTGTAAGTCTTCCTTTTCCAGTTGATATGCCTTTTGAACACTGCATCAAAAGATGTTTGATTACAAATTATCGAGTAGAACATGCCAGTTCTCTCATCCCCTCTCCCACCCAGTCTCCCGCACCCTCTCCCTCCCTCCCCTTCTCTCCCTCTCCTCTGTCTCCCTCTCCCTCCAAAATTACTGAGGATAATAGCGGACGATATTGCCACTCCTATTTGCCATATCTTCAATTTAAGCCTACTAGAAAGTGTGTGCCCTCAGGCCTGGAGGGAAGCAAAAGTCATTCCGCTACCTAAGAATAGTAAAGCCCCCTTTACTGACTCAAATATCCAACCAATCAGCCTGTTACCAACCTTTAAACTTTTGAAAAAATTGTGCTTGACCAGATACAATGCTATTTTACTGTAAACAAATTGACAGACATTCAAGGAAGGACATTCAACATGCACGGCACTTACACAAATGACTGATGATTGGCTGAGAGAAATTGATGATCAAAATATTGTGGGGGCTGTTTTGTTAGACTTCAGTGCGGCTTTTGACATTATCGATCATACAGTGCCTTGCAAAATTATTCATCCCCTTGGCGTTTTTCTTATTTTGTTGCATTACAACCTGTAATTTCTATTTGGATTTCATGTAATGGACATACACAAAATAGTCCAAATTGGTGAAGTGAAATGAAATAAATATTGTTTCAAAAAAGTCTAAAAAATAAATAACGGAAAAGTGGTGTGTGCATATGTATTCACCCCCTTTGCTATGAAGCCCCTAAATAAGATCTGGTGCAACCAATTACCTTCAGAAGTCACATAATTAGTTAAATAAAGTCCACCTGTGTGCAATCTAAGTGTCACATGATCTGTCACATGATCTCAGTATATATACACCTGTTCTGAAAGGCCCCAGAGTCTGCAACACCACTAAGCAAGGGGCACCACCAAGCAAGCGGCACCATGAAGACCAAGGAGCTCTCCAAACAGGTCAGGGACAAAGTTGTGGAGAAGTACAGATCAGGGTTGGGTTATAAAAGAATATCCGTAACTTTGAACATCCAACAGAGCACCATTAAATCCATTATTAAAAAATGGAAAGAATATGGCACCACAACAAACCTGCCAAGAGAGGACCGCCCACCAAAACTCACGGACCAGGCAAGGAGGGCATTAATCAGAGAGGCAACAAAAGAGACCAAAGATAACCCTGAAGGAGCTGCAAAGCTCCACAGCGGAGATTGGAGTATCTGTCCATAGGACCACTTTAAACCGTACACTCCACAGAGCTGGGCTTTACGGAAGAGTGGCCAGAAAAAAGCCATTGCTTCAAGATAAAAATAAGAAAACACATTTAGTGTTCGCCAAAAGGCATGTGGGAGACTCCCCAAACATATGGAAGAAGGTACTCTGGTCAGATGAGACAAAAATTGAGCTTTTTGGCCATCAAGGAAAACTCTATGTCTGGCACAAACCCAACACCTCTCATCACCCCGAGAACACAGTCAAAACATCGGCAGGGACTGGGAAACTGGTCAGAATTGAAGGAGTGATGGATGGCGCTAAATACAGGGAAATTCTTGAGGGAAACCTGTTTCAGTCTTCCAGAGATTTGAGACTGTGACAAAGGTTCACCTTCCAGCAGGACAATGACCCTAAGCATACTGCTAAAGCAACACTCATGTGGTTTAAGGGGAAACATTTAAATGTCTTGGAATGGTCTAGTCAAAGCCCAGACCTCAATCCAATTGAGAATCTGTGGTATGACTTAAAGATTGCTGTACACCAGCGGAACCCATCCAACTTGAAGGAGCTGGAGCAGTTTTGCCTTGAAGAATGGGCAAAAATCCCAGTGACTAGATGTGCCAAGCTTATAGAGACATACCCCAAGAGACAAAAGGGGGCTCTACAAAGTACTGACTTTGGGGGGTTGAATAGTTATGCACGCTCAAGTTCTGTTTTTTTGTCTTATTTCTTGTTTGTTTCACCATAAAAAAAATATTTTGAATCTTCAAAGTGGTAGGCATGTTGTGTAAATCAAATGATAGAAACCCCCCAAAAATCAATTTTAATTCCAGGTTGTAAGGCAACAAAATAGGAAAAATGCCAAGGGGGGTGAATACTTTCGCAAGCCACTGTAGTCTTCTGATGGAAAAACATACAGTGAGGGAAAAAAGCATTTTTCCCCTGCTGATTTTGTACGTTTGCCCACTGACAAAGACATGATCAGTCTATAATTTTAATGGAAGGTTTATTTGAACAGTGAGAGACAGAATAACAACAGAAAAATCTGCAAAACATGACTTAGTACTTGGTGGCAAAACCCTTGTTGGCAATCACAGAGGTCAGACGTTTCTTGTAGTTGGCCACCAGGTTTGCACACAACTACAAAATCCCTCCTGAGATGTGTGCAAACCTGGTGGCCAGCGGGGACTGTGAAGAGACACAGGTACAGACACATGGATTTTGTATTGTAGATATGTGGTAGTAGAGTAGTGGCCTGTTTAGCAAATGTATTAAAAATTTAAAACAAAAATACCTTATGTACATAAGTATTCAGACCCTTTGCTATGAGACTCAAAATTGAGCTCAGATGCATCCTGTTTCCATTGATCACTACAACTTGATTGGAGTCCACCTGTGGTAAATTCAATTGATTGGACATGATTTGGAAAAGGTACACATCTGTCTATGTAAGGTCCCACAGTGCATGTCAGAGCATAAACCAAGCCATGAGGTCGAAGGATTTGTCCGTAGAGCTCCGAGACAGGATTTTGTCGAGGCACAGATCTGGTGAAGGGTACCAAAACATTTCTGCAGCATTGAACGTCCCCAAGAACACAGTGGCCTCCATCATTCTGCAATGGCAGAAGTTTGGAACCACCAAAACTCTTCCTAGAGCTGGCTGCCCGGCCAAACTGAGCAATCAGGGGAGAAGGGCCTTGGTCAGGGAGGTGACCAAGAACCTGACGGTCACTCTGACAGAGCTCCAGAATTCCTCTGTGGAGATGGGAGAACCTTCCAGAAGGACAAACATCTCTGCAGCACTCTACCAATCAGGCCTTTATGGTAGAGTGGCCAGATGGAAGCCTCTCCTCAGTAAAAGGCACATGACAGCCCGCTTGGAGTTTGCCAAAAGGCACCTAAAGACTCTCAGACCATGAGAAACAAGATTCTCTGGTCTGATGAAACCAAGATTGAACTCTTTGGCCTGAATGCCAAGTGTCACGTCTGGAGGAAACCTGGCACCATGTAGTGTGCAGATTGATGAGAAAAAAATAACAATTCAATCCATTTTAGAATAAGGTTGTAACCAGGTTGTGAAACTGTATGTCAAGGGGTCTGAATACTTTCCTAATGCACTGTAACTGCTTTAATGTTCCTGCCTTGGCAGCAGCTAATGGGCATCCTTAATAAATACAAATACAAATCTCCTCTGTCTCCCTCCCCCGCTCTCTCTCCCTCCCCCTTTCTCTCTCTCTCTCTTCTCCCCCCCCCCCCCCAGGATGTCCTTTGAGGACTTCAAGAAGAACTACACCAAGATTGAGATCTGCAACCTGACCCCTGACGCCCTGGAGGACGATAAGATCCACAAGTGGACGGTGTCCGTGAACGAGGGTCGCTGGGTCAGAGGATGCTCTGCCGGGGGCTGCAGGAACTACCCAGGTAGGAGATGACCCCTGACCTCTAAACTCTAACCCTGTATTATATATTACCCTCGTCTGTAATTTGTTATTATTTTAGTTTAGAAACTTAAGAGTTGAATTCAGACTTGGTTAGTAATTACAATAATAATTGTTTTATTTTAAATACTTTAGCTGTGGTTGATTGAGCTTGCCTGATGCAATGGAACCAATTGAATAGTCCTTCAATTGCACTTCCCTTCCACCTGACACTCCGGTCAGGCTAAATCAAATGTTCCCAAAGTATTTGAAAGAATAATATTATTTGAACCCAGGTCTGGTTGCCTCGTGTATAGGATTGTCCTCATACGGGGCACCATTACATAGTAGACAATGTCCATCAAAGGCCCAGTGCAGTCAAAAACGTGATTTTCCTGTGTTTTATATATATTTCCACACTATGAGGTTAGAATAATACTGTGAAATTGTGAAAATTATAATAATGCCTTTTTAGCGTAAAAGCTTTTTGAAAAGACCGTATGAAATTTCAGCTGTTTTGATGGGATGGAGTTTTGGCCTGCCTGGTGACATCACCAGGCGGTAAATTAGTTAAAAGACCGATAAGAAAGAGAGTTCCAAACCTCTCTGCCAATAACAGATAGTTTTTAGTTTTCCCCTCCCCTCTCAGACCACTCCCAGCCCCTCCCCACTCCCAGCCCCTCCCCACTCAGACCACTCCCAGCCCCTCCCCACTCCCAGCCCCTCCCCACTCAGACCACTCCCAGCCCCTCCCCACTCCCAGCCCCTCCCCACTCCCAGCCCCTCCCCACTCAGACCACTCCCAGCCCCTCCCCACTCCCAGCCCCTCCCCACTCCCAGCCCCTCCCCACTCAGACCACTCCCAGCCCCTCCCCACTCCCAGCCCCTCCCCACTCCCAGCCCCTCCCCACTCCCAGCCCCTCCCCACTCAGACCACTCCCAGCCCCTCCCCACTCCCAGCCCCTCCCCACTCCCAGCCCCTCCCCACTCCCAGCCCCTCCCCACTCCCAGCCCCTCCCCACTCCGACCACTCCCAGACATTCCTAGCAACATTTTTGCTTGAGAAATTGCTCTTTGCTAAGAAGCTATTTTTGATTATTTTTGACTATTTTAATAGAAAAAAAATCATAGTAAGGTACTTAATTGTTATCCAGAAATGATTTGATATTGAGATAAAAACGGTAGCATTGGACCTTTAAGTGATGTTGGTGTGTTTGGTCCTAAACCCCATGCTCATTGAGTGATGTTGGTGTGTTTGGTCCTAAACCCCATGCTCATTGAGTGATGTTGGTGTGTTTGGTTCTGGACCCCATGCTCATTGAGTGATGTTGGTGTTTTTGGTTCTGGACTCACTCCCTACTTGCAGATACATTCTGGACCAACCCTCAGTACCGGCTGCGTCTCCTGGAGGAGGACGATGACCCAGAGGACAACGAGGTGGCGTGTTCCTTCGTGATCACTCTGATGCAGAAGAACAGACGGAAAGAGAGGAAGTTGGGAGCCAATCTCTTTACCATCGGATTTGCCATCTACGAGGTGACCCCTGTCAGCCATCCCCCCAAAAACAAACTACTAAACAAAAAAATCCACTACTAAAGAATCTAAGATAACTTGTATTATTCTTTAAAGGGGAAATCTGCAGTTCAAATAACAACAAAGCACATAGTTAGTTTAAATGTCCAAAAAATGGATATACAAATCACAGATTGCCCCTTTAATGCATGGCCACATACATGCAGCATTCGGTTTGTAAACAGTTTCGTTTTGAGCAGAGCGGTGTTTGCTGATCCTGTTTCTGGTGCAAACACAACTCACTCTTCTCTCTGTCTGTCTGTCTGTCTGTCTGCCTGCAGGTGCCGAAGGAGGTAAGGACAGGAGTTTGTTTACACATTGAGGTTTTATCGTTCTTAATACACTTTACCGCCATATGTATTTATAAACGTTTTACTATGAACGTTTCTATGATTCATAGTAAAACAACAATGACTTTTCATTCCCAATCTTTCTTCTCCTCCGTCTGTGTGTTTCTGACCAGATGCACGGCAACAAGCAGCACATGCAGAAGGACTTCTTCCTGTTCAACTCGTCCAAGGCTCGCTGCAAGTCCTACATCAACCTGAGGGAGGTGACCCAGCGCTTCCGTCTGAGCCCCGGGGAGTACGTCATCATCCCTTCCACCTACGAGCCTCACCAGGAGGGAGAGTTCATCCTCAGAATCTTCTCCGAAAAGAGGAACACCTCAGAGTGAGTGGCTGAGAGAGCGGGGTGGTGGTGGAGCGCAGAGGGAATATGGGAATATGTAGAGTCCCCCTGGGAAAAGCAATGCAAGGCCATAGTGGAGTGTCATAGAGGTTTATTAACAGTCTGGGATTTAAAGAAACACAGATAAAACGGCCTGTGCACTGCGATATACTTTTTAAAGGCAATTTCCCAGACGTTTTTGCTGCGATCACGTTGTGTCGCTGTAAATGCAGCAGATGTCGTTGTTTAAAGATTAAATCACCTTTTAAAAGTCAATCGCAGTGCACAGGCCGTTTATTTGCGTTTGTTTGAATCCCGGACCAATGTTTTCCTTGGTCACTGGTTAACGATATATATATATATATATATCTATAGATCTGCAAATACATTTATCCATTCTATTTCCTTAACTGCTATCTTGGTAATAGTGTTGGGATGGGGAATGAGTATTTGTTATCGCCAGCTTCTCTGGTGTTTCCCATTTATAGTATCTTATGTCTATGATGGGTGAACAGCCACAGCATCTGGTCCCGTGTCTTAGATGGGTTGGTGTCAGGTTACAGCGCCCCCTTTGGGGGGAGGGGGTACTGGGGTTATGGTGGTGAGGTCAGACCGCTAAGGACAAACTATTTTAACGGCAATTTGATTTCTAGAGCTGGAAGGAATCGGTCCCAGTTTGAAGCTGTTATGGAATCTTTTTTAGGACAAGCGACTTCAGATTTGGGCATGCTCGGGTAAACATTTTCTTTCAGTATTAAAATAAACCTCCTGCTCTGACTCCAAGTATCCCAAAACAATTTCCACCCTAGATGACAAGAGCTCCTAGCTCTGATGGAAGAGGGGGACCTAAAGGACTGGAAGAAGCTGTTAAGAGATATGATAGACAGGTCTGGACCCAACACTCCTATAGAGTAGACCAGGTCTGGACCCAACACTCCTACAGAGTAGACCAGGTCTGGACCCAACACTCCTACAGAGTAGACCAGGTCTGGACCCAACACTCCTACAGAGCAGACCAGGTCTGGACCCAACGCTTCTACAGAGTAGACCAGGTCTGGACCCAACACTCCTACAGAGCAGACAGGTCTGGACCCAACACTCCTACAGAATAGACCAGGTCTGGACCCAACACTCCTACAGAGTAGACCAGGTCTGGACCCAACGCTCCTACAGAGCAGACAGGTCTGGACCCAACGCTCCTACAGAATAGACCAGGTCTGGACCCAACGCTCCTACAGAATAGACAGGTCTGGACCCAACGCTCCTACTGAGTAGACCAGGTCTGGACCCAACACTCCTACAGAGTAGACCAGGTCTGGACCCAACACTCCTACAGAGTAGACCAGGTCTGGACCCAACACTCCTACAGAGTAGACCAGGTCTGGACCCAACACTCCTACAGAGTAGACCAGGTCTGGACCCAACGCTCCTACAGAATAGACCAGGTCTGGACCCAACGCTCCTACAGAATAGACCAGGTCTGGACCCAACACTCCTACAGAGTAGACCAGGTCTGGACCCAACACTCCTACAGAGTAGACCAGGTCTGGACCCAACGCTCCTACAGAATAGACCAGGTCTGGACCCAACGCTCCTACAGAATAGACCAGGTCTGGACCCAACGCTCCTACAGAATAGACCAGGTCTGGACCCAACGCTCCTACAGAGCAGACATGACCAACAAACATGGACTGAACCTAAGAGGCCGAGACAAGGCAGAAAACTGCCCATAAGAGTCCCTGGTCTTAAATAGTGGCCTTCAGAAGAATATGGTCAATAAAACCTATATTAGAAGTTGACTAAAAGAAAACAAGTTCTCAAGAAGAAGAGGAAAAATAACAAAACATGGATAAAAAAAAAATATATATATAACACAATTAACTAACATTTTGTTCACAGCTCGGTGTGAGGCGGTAAGAGTGTGTTGTACAATATTGTCATTCAACTCAATGCTATTGGGTATGGGACCATAATCCTTTACAATGTTCCGAGAGAAATGTGCAGTATAGTTCCATATTATTGATGTCACAAAATTACAGTTAGTAACAATATTCAGAGATATATATATATATAGACACTTAGGAATACCAATAAAAACTTGTAAATGTGCTGAAATGTTTAGTTAGGATGCTGTAGAGTATTTGGCTCCTTTGTAAAAAAGTGTGTAGGCTTATGGTCCAATGAGATGTTAAAAGTCCTGTTAGTGTCACCATGGTGACTGTGGTTTGTTGGTTTCCACTCAGGGAGATCGAGAACAGGATCGAGGCTGATCATCCAGTGGTGAGTTTTAGTTCTCTGTCCTTCATTCTGCCCAGCATCATGTATTCATCTCTCACAGTCCACAGCCCAACTTCCTGTTTCTCTCAGTCTTCTCCAGTCTCTATTTGCTTACCATCTGGCAGTGAGCCCATGCCTTGGATCAGTGAGAGATGAATAAAAAAATATAGTTTTCCTTGTACTTTTTTTTATTTGGATTTTTACGTCGGCATTGAAACAGAAAATTGGCTGATATCTGTGAGAAATTACTTGAAAAGGACGGTATTTATTTTTTGTGTTAAAATGTTTACATCAGTATTCAGAAGTAGATAGTATTTGCCTCTCAGACACTTTCTCTCTCCCTCCCCCCCTCCCTCCCCATCTCTCTGTATCTCTCCCTCCCCATTTCTATGTATCTCTCCCTCCCTCCCTCCCCATCTCTCTGTATCTCTCCCTCCCCATCTCTCTGTATCTCTCCCTCCCCATCTCTCTGTATCTCTCCCTCCCCATCGCTCTGTATCTTTCCCTCTCTCTCCCTCCCCATCACTCTCTCTCCCTCCCCATCTCTCTGTATCGCTCCCTCTCTCTCCCTCCCCATCTCTCTGTATCTCTCCCTCCCCATCTCTCTGTATCTCTCCCTCTCTCTCCCTCCCCATCTCTCTGTATCTCTCCCTCCCTCTCTCTCTCTCTGTATCTCTCTCTCTCCCTCCGTATCTCTCCCTCTCTCTCTCTGTATCTCCTTCCCTCTCCATCTCTCTTTATATATCTCCCTCTCTCTCCCTCTCCATCTCTCTGTATTTCTCTTCCTCCCCATCGCTCTGTATCTTTCCCTCTCTCTCCCTCCCCATCTCTCTATCTCTCCCTCCCCATCTCTCTGTATCGCTCCCTCTCTCTCCCTCCCATCTCTCTGTATCTCTCCCTCTCTCTCCCTCCCCATCTCTCTGTTTCTCTCCCTCCCCATCTCTCTGTATCTCTCCCTTCCTCCCCATCTGTCTGTATATCTCTCTCCCTCTCCATCTCTCTGTATCTCTCCCTCTCTCTCCCTCCCCATCTCTCTCTCTCTCCCTCCCTCCCCATCTCTCTGTATCTCTCCCTCTCTCTCCCTCCCCATTTCTATGTATCTCTCCCTCCCTCCCTCCCTCCCCATCTCTCTGTATCTCTCCCCCTCCCCATCTCTCTGTATCTCTCTGTATCTCTTTCCCTCTCCCCCCTCTCTCTTCTTCTCCTTCTCAGCCAGCCCCAGCCAATGCGGGGGAGGAGAGTGAGGAAGACCAGCAGTTCCGGAGCATCTTTCAGCAGATAGCCGGGGATGTGAGTACTGGGAGTACAGGGAAGCCAGGGAGCGCTTGGGGGAGTGTGAGTATAGTGCTGGGGTGGGTGGTCAATCAATGTGCTCCCAATTTAGTGCCTGGATTCAATCCGATCTGCGTCAGAGCCGCATTATAGCACGCTTGACATTTAAAGGTAATTTTCAGATTGAGCCGACATATGCAGCGTTCACCGTGAATGCAATCTCTTCGAACACGGGAACATTCCCTTTCAAAGTTGCATTGTCTACAACCCACGATCAGATTGAATCATGCCTGGGTTATTATTATATACTGTATTACACCTGCTGTCTATCTGTCATGTTACTGTATATCTGTCATGTTACTGTATATCTGTCATGTTACTGTATATTTGCCATGTTACTGTATATCTGTCATGTTACTGTATATCTGCCATGTTACTGTATATCTGTCTTGTTACTGTATATCTGCCATGTTACTGTATATCTGTCATGTTACTGTATATCTGCCATGTTACTGTATATCTGTCATGTTACTGTATATCTGCCATGTTACTGTATATCTGTCTTGTTACTGTATATCTGCCATGTTACTGTATATCTGTCATGTTACTGTATATCTGTCATGTTACTGTATATCTGCCATGTTACTGTATATCTGTCATGTTACTGTATATCTGTCATGTCACGGTTGTTATCAGACCTGCTGTATACAGTGCATTCGGAAAGTATTCAGACCCCTCGATTTAGTCCACATTTTGTTACGTTACAGCCTTATTCTAAAATTGATTACATTGCTTTTTCTTCTTATCAATCTACACACAATACCCCATAACGGCAAAGCAAAATCAGGTTTTTTGATATTTTTGCAAATTTTAAAACAAAAAAACAAACTGAAATATCATATTTACAGAAGTATTCAGACCCTTTACTCAGTCCTTTGTTGAAGCACCTTTGGCAGCAATTACAGCATTGAGTCTTCTTGGGTATGACGCTACAAGCTTGGCACACCTGTATTTGGGGAGTTTCTCCCATTCTTATCTACATAGCGTCGCTGCACAGCTATTTTCAGGTCTCTCCAGAGATGTTCGATCGGGTTCAAGTCCGGTCTCTGGCCGGGCAACTCAAGGACATTCAGAGACTTGTCCCGAAGCCACTCCTGCGTTGTCTTGACTGTGTGCTTAGGGTCGTTGTCCTGTTGCAAGGTGAACCTTTGCCCCAGTCTGAGGTCCTGAGTGCTATGGAGCAGGTTTTCATCAAGGATCTCTCTGTACTTTGCTCCGTTCATCTTTCCCTTGATCCTGACTAGTCTCTCAGTCCCTAACGCTGAAAAACATCCCCACAGCATGATGCTGCCACCACCATGCTTCACTGTAGGGATGGTGCCAGGTTTCCTCCAGACATGACGCTTGGCATTCAGGACTAAGAGTTCAATCATGGTTTCATCAGACCAGAGAATCTTGTTTCTCATGGTCTGAGAGTCCTTTAGGTGCCTTTTGGCAAACTCCAAGCGGGCTGTCATGTGCCTTTTACTGAGGGGTGGCTTCCATCTGGCCACTCTACCATAAAGGCTTGATTGGTGGAGTGCTGCAGAGATGGTTGTCCTTCTGGAAGGTTCTCCCATCTCCACAGAGGAACTCTGGAGCTCTGTCAGAGTGACCATCGGGTTTTTGGTCACCTCCCTGACCAAGGCCCTTCTCCCCCGATTGCTCAGTTTGGCCGGGCGGCCAGCTCTAGGAAGAGTCTTGGTGGTTCCAAACTTCTTCCATTTAAGAATGATGGAGGCCACTGTGTTCTTGGGGACCTTCAATGCTGCAGAAATGTTTTGGTAACCTTCCCCAGATCTGTGCCTCGACAAAATTCTCTACGGACAATTCTTTCGACCTCATGGCTTGGTATTTGCTCTGACATGCTGTGGGACCTTATATAGACAGGTTTGTCCCTTTCCAAATCATGTCCAATCAATTGAATTTACCACAGGTGGACTCCAATCAAGTTGTAGAAACATCTCAAGGATGATCAATGGAAAAAGGTCTGAATACTTATAAGGTATGTTTTTTTTTTTTTAATATAAATTTGCTAACAATTCTAAAAACCTGTTTTCACTTTGTCATTATGGGGTATTGTGTGTAGATTGCTGAGGACTATTTAAAAAAAAATCAATTTTAGAATAAGGCTGTAACATAACGAAATGTGAAAAAGTCAAGGGCTCTGAATACTTTCCGAAGGCACTGTATCAGTCATGTTACTGTTGTTATCAGACCTGGGTTCAAATACTTTATCTACACTTGACTGAGCTTGCCTGGTGAAATGAATGTCTCAAATGATTTAAGTAAGTATTATCAAAAGAAAACAAAAACTATTTGAACTCAGATCTGGTTATCAAATGAATTTGATGAGGTTATATGTATCAGGTGAGGATGCTTTCAGACATCAAAAGATTAACACAAAAAACAAATGTCATTGAAACATTAACAATGTTCATGTTTAAAATGTTAAGTGTCCAGAGATAAACTCAGATGAGTCCATATGTCCTTCTCCCACTGTCTCCTCTCTCACAGGAAATGGAAATAACCGCCAACGAGCTGAAGAATGTGCTCAACAGGGTTGTCTCCAAACGTAAGACTAAGCGTGTTTCTCAATACGCATACTACCGTGCTCCACACGCTCCGAGTTCGTTCTCCGAAGAGGTTCTCTTGAGTACGTTCTTGTGAGGACGAGAGTGTGGAGAACACATAAAATGTTACATTTGAGAAGCACTCTGTGCTAACGTTAATGCATTAACGTGACCTTTGACCAAAACAAGATGTACATAAAGCAAAGGTTTTACATCATTATTAGCAAGCTATATGTGAATCGTATTAATCTAGCTAGCCAGCTAGTTTTACATGTTAAAAAAAAGACCTACAACTAATGTTGTTATGCAAGGTATATGGCCAACGTTCGCTTAAGATTTCTTGTGGGCAGCTAGCTAGCTACCAATTCTTCGTCAGTTAACGTGCGATCTACGACACTACAGTTGGTATTGTAGGCAGGTAAACATGCCAAAATGAACACAGTACGTATTTATTAACGTATTATGATAAACTATTGTCAGGCAACATATAAGATGTGAATGGGCAACTTTTCATTCTGAAGTCAGAGTTAACTTTCATTTTTCGGCGGTTTTTTAACGTGGTTGCATTACATTATGTAAACAACCCTGGGAATATTTCAGTCGAAGATTGCATCGACGTATGCTTTGAAATGTGTGTACAAATGAAGTACGCATCTGAGAAGGGCCCTCCGTGCTCCGTTTCGCATACTTTGATTTGGACTCGTACTCCGACCGTTGTGTGCTCCGATGTGCATGCCGGGACCACGGTAGTATGCATTTTGAGAAAACACCCTAAAACGACACTTTACAGTCATCTTCTGCATCATTAGAGAAGGGGTTCAACAAGGCTCCGTTTTATGTTTACAAAACGTCAATGACAGATTAGCCTTGAACTGACACCTTATTCAACTAAGTTAGGGTTTGTTGGTGATTGGTCGATTAGTTACCCCCCCCCTCTCTCTCTCTCTCTTCCTCAGATAATGACCTGAACACAGAGGGTTTTAGCGTGGAGTGCTGCAGGAGCATGATCGCACTCATGGACGTATCCTCTGTATCTGTGTTGTCTGTAGATAGAACACAACCTGCAGAGACCCGCCTGCAGAGACCCGCCTGCAGAGACCCGCCTGGGTCCGGTTGTGTTGTCTATAGCAGTGGTTCTCAAACCTCTCCTCGGGACCCCCAGACCTTTCACAATGTCGTTGTAGCCCTGAACTAGCGCACCCGGTTCACTTATTATTATAATAAGCCATTTAGCAGACGCTTTTATCCAAAGCGACTTGCAGTCATGCGTGCATACATTTTTACGTATGGGTGGTCCCGGGGATCGAACCCACTAACCTGGCGTTACAAGCGCCGTGCTCTACCAGCTGAGCTACAGAGGACCACACATAGTCAAGGGCTTGAATAATTAGTTGACTATTTGAAATCAGATGTGCTGGCGCAGGAATAAATCTAAAAACATGCAACAGTTGTGGGTCCCCATGAGAGGTCTGAGCGGTGTGTAGAGAGAGAGAGAGAGAGAGAGAGAGCACAGCCCGTTGGGACCCAAGACAGGCCTACGGTGGGACAAACATCAGGGCCAAATTCACCTTTTACTGCAGTAGCACGTGCCCAAGGTCATGGGGGTGTTACAGAAAAGAACTGATGACGTATACTAATGCATCAACCAGGGAGTGTTGAAACAGGTTATTCTGAGTAAGTGACTTTGTTGACCGGGGTGATTGTGAGTTTTCCACGTGTCGTCCGCCATTGTGGTCCTTAACTACAGCTAACCAGATGGACGGGACTGGCAGACTCAACCTGCAGGAGTTCAGACATCTCTGGAACAAGATCAAACAGTGGCAGGTGAGAATGATCTTCTTCTTCTTCTTAAGAATACTGGGTTCATCTTCACTCCTAATGGCACTGTAAATATGGTCTGATTTGTAGATTCATAAATGCTCTGTTTTTCAGGGAATCTTTCAACACTATAACTCGGACCAGGCTGGTAGCATCAACAGCTACGAGATGAGAAATGCCGTCAACGATGCAGGTTAATGTGTTTTCCGGATTTACCAGATACAATCAATAGAATAGACGGGTAGCTTGTTTCCCTGTTTCAGCATCTACAACAATAGGTTCTGTTTGGTTAAAGTCCCCTATAGCAGTGGTGTAAAGTAATTAAGTAAAAATACTTTAAAGTACTACTTAAGTAGTTTTTGGGGGTATCTGTACTTTACTATTTATATATTTGACAACTTTTACTTCACTACATTCCTAAAGAAAATAATGTACTTTTTACTCCATACATTTTCCCTGACACCCAAAAGTACTCGTTACATTTTGAATGCTTGTGGTCCAATTCACGTACTGATCAAGAGAACATCCCTGGTCATCCCTACTGCCTCTGATCTGGCGGACTCACTAAACACACATGCTTAGTTTGTAAATGATGTCTGAGTGATGGAGTGTGCCGCTGGCTATCCGTAACTGGAAAAAAAAATGAAAATGGTGCCGTCTGGTTGGCTTAATATAAAGAATTTGATATGATTTACACTTTTACTTTTGATACTTAAGTATATTTTAGCAATTACATTTACTTTTGATACTTAAGTATATTTAAAACCAAATACTTTTACTCAAGTGGTATTTTACTGGGTGACTTCCACTTATTAAGGTATCTTTACTTTTACTCAAGTATAACAAATTGGGTACTTTTTACACCACTGCCCTATAGAAAGCTGCCCTCTCCTTTCCAGGAAGGATATCGTTTTATTTATCTTTATAGGGTGATTGATACCCTTTACATTCCAGAACACTTTCAGCATTTAAATTAAGTTCCTAACATAGAGTACTATAGTAGATATACAGTGCATTCGGAAAGTATTCAGACCCCTTGACTTTTCCCCCCCCATTTTGTTACATTAAAGCCTTATTCTAAAATTGATTAAATAGTTGTTTTCCCCTCGTCAATCTACACACAATACCCCATAATGACAAAGCAAAAACAGGTTTTTTGAAATAAACTGAAATATCACATTTACTTAATTATTCAGACCCTTTACTCATTACTTTGTTGAAGCAACTTTGGCAGTGACTACAACCTCGAGTCTTCTTGGGTATGACGCTACAAGCTTGGCACACCTGTATTTGGGGAGTTTCTCCCATTCTTCTCTGCAGGTCCTCTCAAGCTCTGCCAGGTTGGATGGGGAGCATCGCTGCACAGCTATTTTCAGGTCTCTCCAGAGATGTTCGATAGGGTTCAAGTCCGGGCTCTGGCTGGGACACTCAAGGACATTCAGAGACTTGTCCCGAAGCCACTCCTGCGTTGTCTTGGCTGTGTGCTTAGGGTTGTTGTCCTGTTGGAAGGTGAAGCTTCACCCCAGTCTGAGGTCCTGAGCGCTCTGGAGCAGGTTTTCATCAAGGAGCTCTCTGTACTTTGCTCCGTTCATCTTTCCCTCGATCCTGACTAGTCTCG
This sequence comes from Coregonus lavaretus, assembly GCF_964263955.1. Lineage (NCBI taxonomy): Eukaryota > Metazoa > Chordata > Actinopteri > Salmoniformes > Salmonidae > Coregonus > Coregonus lavaretus. Next base: position 43,850,647 of record NC_140014.1, read on the forward strand.
CAGTCCCTGCCGCTGAAAAACATCCCCACAGCATGACGCTGCCACCACCATGCTTCACCGTAGGGATGAAGCCAGGTTTCCTCCAGACGTGACGCTTGGCATTCAGGCCAAAGAGTTCAATCTAGGTTTCATCAGACAAGAGAATCTTGTTTCTCATGGTCAGAGAGTCTTTAGGTGCGCGGGCCTTCATGTGCCTTTTATTGAGGAGTGGCTTCTTTCTGGCCACTCTACCATAAAGGCCTGATTGGTGGAGTGCTGCAGAGATGGTTGTCCTTCTGGAAGGTTCTCCCATCTCCACAGAGGAACTCTGGAGCTCTGTCGGAGTGACCATCGGGTTCTTGGTCACCTCCGTGACCAAGGCCCTTCTCCCCTGATTGCTCAGTTTGGCCGGGTGGCCAGCTCTAGGAAGAGTCTTGGTGGTTCCAAACTTCTTCCATTTAAGAATGATGGAGGCCACTGTGTTCTTGGGGACCTTCAATGCTGCAGACATTTTTTGGTACCCTTCCCCAGATCTGTGCCTCAGCACAATCCTGTCTCGGAGCTCTACGGTCAATTCCTTCGACCTCATGGCTTGGTTTTTACTCTGACATGCACTGTGGGACCTTATATAGACAGGTGTGTACCTTTCCAAATCATGTCCAATCAATTGAATTTACTACAGATGGACTCCAATCAAGTTGTAGAAACATCAAGGATGATCAATGGAAACAGGATGCACCTGAGCTCAATTTCAAGTCTCATAGCAAAGGGTCTGAATACTTATGTAAATAAGGTATCCGTTTTTTATTTTGAATAAATTAGCAAAAATGTCTAAAAACCTGTTTTCGCTTTGTCATTATGCGGTATTGTGTGTAGATTGATGAGGAAAATGTTTTAGTTAATCCATTTTAGAATAAGGCTGTAATGTAACAAAATGTGGAAAAAGTCAAGGGGTCTGAATACTTTCCAAAGGCACTGTATCATAAAGAGGGTCCTCTGTATCGAAAGAAAAGTATCCAGAATATCTAGGTGATGTTAGAGTAGATACTTCTATTAGGAAGAAAATGGTTAGTCTCGCCCACCAGCAGGCTCCCTCTCTGTGGAGACGTCTGGTTTCACAGCGCCTCAGAACGGGACTAGCGCCTCAGAACGGGACTAGCGCCTCAGAACGGGACTAGCGCCTCAGAACGGGACTAGCGCCTCAGAACGGGACTAGCGCCTCAGAACGGGACTTGACTGAGAGTCTATGGCAGGAGTGGCGAAAACAGACAACGGTTTTGATTGGCTGATCTCTCAGTCCATCACCATCCAGCACAAGCCTTAGAACCTCCCCGCTACATTGTCGACTTCAAAGAGCAAGCAGCACAAGTGATTTAAAAAAGGCACCCACCAGAGGGCAATGCACCCCTATTTCCACATAACTCCTGCCATAGAGTGGACATGCTTGTTTTAGTTCCACCGCCGAAGAATGATGCAGGCTACTCATACATATTCACGTAGCCTAGATGTAGCCCAGTAGGCTCACGTTAGCTAGCTAGCTAACTTAGGTGGTTCATTGTTGCCCATGTTAGCTAGCTAGCTAACTTAGCTGGTTCATTGTTGCCCATGTTAGCTAGCTAGCTAACTTAGCTGGTTCATTGTTGCCCATGTTAGCTAGCTAGCTAACTTAGCTGGTTCATTGTTGCCCATGTTAGCTAGCTAGCTAACTTAGCTGGTTCATTGTTGCCCATGTTAGCTAGCTAGCTAACTTAGCTGGTTCATTGTTGCCCATGTTAGCTAGCTAGCTAACTTAGCTGGTTCATTGTTGCCCATGTGAGGAAGTTAGGCTACCTAGCTAAAATGCTTGCTAGCTTATGAAAACTAAAACTAAAAGCGTAGAGAGCCATAGACCGTTTTGCCAACTAGTCTACAAGTAGAGAGCCATAGACCGTTTTGTCAACTAGTCTACAAGTAGAGAGCCATAGACCGTTTTGTCAACTAGTCTACAAGTAGAGAGCCATAGACCGTTTTGTCAACTAGTCTACAAGTAGAGAGCCATAGACCGTTTTGTCAACTAGTCTACAAGTAGAGAGCCATAGACCGTTTTGTCAACTAGTCTACAAGTAGAGAGCCATAGACCGTTTTGTCAACTAGTCTACAAGTAGAGAGCCATAGACCGTTTTGTCAACTAGTCTACAAGTAGAGAGCCATAGACCGTTTTGTCAACTAGTCTACAAGTAGAGAGCCATAGACCGTTTTGTCAACTAGTCTACAAGGGTAGTAGGGTGAGTCCCCAATATTTATTTACTTGCGCGCCCAAAAATCAGAAATCAGTACCATGGACAGCCACATGATATTTAGCAACATTGATTAGACAAAATTGTTTTTTGGTATCATTAAGTTTGTTTTCAGTGTATTAAACGAAGCATACATAGCCTTGTTGATTTAATTATGTTTAAATGTTTAAGTTGAAATGGGGCTGGAATAGCGGAGGCAGTGCTCCTGTTGTCTTTGGGTTAGGGTTAGTTAGTATAGTGGAGGCAGGGCTCCTGTTGTCTTTGGGTTAGGGTTAGTTAGTATAGTGGAGGCAGGGCTCCTGTTGTCTTTGGGTTAGGGTTAGGGTTAGGGTTAGTTAGTATAGTGGAGGCAGTGCTCCTGTTGTCTTTGTGCTGACTTGCTGTAACTCCGTGGTTCTAAATCAGTAGTTGATTAGTAAACTGTCGAAAACGTGAACTTGCTTGACCGTGCTGCAGGTCATATAAACAGTTTGTTACGTGCAATATTACCGGACAGACGTTGCTCTCCGGGATTTGTGACGAAACAAACAGTATGTGTAGTTGAATTTATTCCTCCACTGTTTGACTGTTGTCTTTTTGTTGTCACGACCTTATTGTATATCACGGTGGCGTATGAACTAATGGGATATAGAGCAAACAACGCAATTATCACAACATAGGTTGTAATATGGCTTTTTGACTGGCCTGGCTTCCCCAGTGATTTTACCCACACACCACTACTGGCCCAAACTCAGAATCAGTTGGGCTTCCTTAAAAGAATAATGCCAATGTGATAGACCCATGGGGCGGCGCACAATTGGCCCAGCGTCGTCCAGGGTAGGGGAGGGAATGGCCGGCAGGGATGTAGCTCAGTTGGTAGAGAATGGCGTTTGCAACGCCAGGGTTGTGGGTTCGATTCCCACGGGGGGCAGTATGAAAAAAAAAAATATATATATAAAACAAAAAAATAATAATGTATGCACTCACTACCTGTAAATCGCTCTGGATAAGAGCGTCTGCTAAATGACTTAAATGTAAATAGAACATTTATTTCGATTGTCGCCATTTTTGAAAAGTCCCATCTAATACAGCTGTAGCCAGCTCGCTCCATCTCCGGCCTCTATTTTAACCACACCCAAAGTCCCACTTTGTTGCACAATGTTACCAGGATCTATGCGCGAGCAATCCAATCCTGGGGACGAGGTAAGAAAAGTGTTAGAAAAGTATTCAGAGTATCTGTGACATTGTTAGAGGTCATTTAAAAATCAGAGTAAATGTATTCAGACCTTAGTGTTATCGTTAAATGTGGCAGCCTGGTAACTGACTCCATCCACTCCACAGCCTAATCTCTATGTCCAATATATTTTATCTCTAACGGTCTTGTCACTGCTCAGTTGTGTCTTGTGACCCGTTCAGGCTTCCGTCTCAACAACCAGCTGTATGACATCATCACCATGCGTTACGCCAACGAGGGCATGAACATCGACTTTGACAGCTTCATCAGCTGTCTGGTCCGGCTCGAAGCCATGTTCAGTAAGTCACTCACGCGCACACAAACTTCACCTTCCTATTCTATCTGGTCCGGCTCAAAGCCATGTTCATGTTTTATTGATTGATTGATGAAATGGGGTTTGTTTGCAGGGGCGTTCCAGGCCTTTGACCAGGATGGGGATGGTACGATCAGACTCAGTGTCTTGGAGGTATGCTGCTAATGCTAACGTTACACAGTATGGAGTACGATGACGAATAACGTGTTGCCTTAGGGGCTGTGTCGACTGAAGACGTTCTTCAGCGCTAATGTCTTTTCACTCCTTGTTTTCTATGGTGCGCTATGATACTACCCCTCTATGTCCTGATACTACCCCTCTATGTCCTGATACTACCCCTCTATGTCCTGATACTACCACTCTATGTCCTGATACTACCCCTCTATATCCTAACTGATACTACCCCTCTATGTCCTGATACTACCCCGCTATGTCCTGATAATACCCCTATATGTCCTAACTGATACTACCCCTCTATGTCCTGATACTACCCCTCTATGTCCTGATACTACCCCTCTATGTCCTGATAATACCCCTCTATGTCCTAACTGATACTACCCCTCTATGTCCTGATACTACCCCTCTATGTCCTGATACTACCCCTATGATACTACCCCTCTATGTCCTGATACTACCACTCTATATCCTAACTGATACTACCCCTCTATGTCCTGATACTACCCCTCTATATCCTGATACTACCCCTCTATATCCTAACTGATACTACCCCTCTATGTCCTGATAATACCCCTCTATGTCCTAACTGATACTACCCCTCTATGTCCTGATACTACCCCTCTATGTCCTGATACTACCACTCTATATCCTAACTGATACTACCCCTCTATGTCCTGATACTACCCCTCTATGTCCTGATACTACCCCTCTATATCCTGATACTACCCCTCTATATCCTAACTGATACTACCCCTCTATGTCCTGATACTACCCCTCTATGTCCTGATAATACCCCTCTATGTCCTAACTGATACTACCCCTCTATGTCCTGATACTACCCCTCTATGTCCTGATACTACCCCTCTATGTCCTGATACTACCCCTCTATGTCCTAACTGATACTACCCCTCTATGTCCTGATACTACCCCTCTATGTCCTGATACTACCCCTCTATGTCCTAACTGATACTACCCCTATATGTCCTAACTGATACTACCCCTCTATATCCTGATACTACCCCTCTATGTCCTGATACTACCCCTCTATATCCTGATACTACCCCTCTATATCCTGATACTACCCCTCTATATCCTGATACTACCCCTCTATGTCCTAACTGATACTACCCCTCTATATCCTAACTGATACTACCCCTCTATGTCCTGATACTACCCCTCTATGTCCTGATACTACCCCTCTGTATCCTGATACTACCCCTCTATGTCCTGATACTACCCCTCTATATCCTGATACTACCCCTCTATATCCTGATACTACCCCTCTATATCCTAACTGATACTACCCCTCTATATCCTAACTGATACTACCCCTCTATATCCTAACGGATACTACCCCTCTATATCCTAACGGATACTACCCCTCTATGTCCTAACGGATACTACCCCTCTATGTCCTAACTGATACTACCCCTCTATGTCCTGACTGATACTACCCCTCTATGTCCTGACTGATACTACCCCTCTATGTCCTGACTGATACTACCCCTCTATGTCCTGACTGATACTACCCCTCTATGTCCTGACTGATACTACCCCTCTATGTCCTGACTGATACTACCCCTCTATATCCTAACTGATACTACCCCTCTATGTCCTGATACTACCCCTCTATATCCTGATACTACCCCTCTATATCCTGATACTACCCCTCTATGTCCTAACTGATACTACCCCTCTATATCCTAACTGATACTACCCCTCTATGTCCTGATACTACCCCTCTATGTCCTGATACTACCCCTCTGTATCCTGATACTACCCCTCTATGTCCTGATACTACCCCTCTATATCCTGATACTACCCCTCTATATCCTGATACTACCCCTCTATATCCTAACTGATACTACCCCTCTATATCCTAACTGATACTACCCCTCTATATCCTAACTGATACTACCCCTCTATATCCTAACGGATACTACCCCTCTATGTCCTGACGGATACTACCCCTCTATGTCCTGACGGATACTACCCCTCTATGTCCTGACTGATACTACCCCTCTATGTCCTGACTGATACTACCCCTCTATGTCCTGACTGATACTACCCCTCTATGTCCTGACTGATACTACCCCTCTATGTCCTGACTGATACTACCCCTCTATGTCCTGACTGATACTACCCCTCTATGTCCTGACTGATACTACCCCTCTATGTCCTGACTGATACTACCCCTCTATGTCCTGACTGATACTACCCCTCTATGTCCTGACTGATACTACCCCTCTATGTCCTGACTGATACTACCCCTCTATATCCTAACTGATACTACCCCTCTATGTCCTGATACTACCCCTCTATGTCCTGATACTACCCCTCTATATCCTAACTGATACTACCCCTCTATGTCCTGATACTACCTCTATGTCCTAACTGATACTACCCCTCTGTCCTGATACTACCCCTCTATGTCCTGATACTACCCCTCTATGTCCTGATACTACCCCTCTATGTCCTGATACTACCCCTCTATGTCCTGATACTACCCCTCTATGTCCTAACTGCTACTACCCCTCTATGTCCTAACTGCTACTACCCCTCTATGTCCTGATACTACCCCTCTATGTCCTGATACTACCCCTCTATGTCCTGATACTACCCCTCTATATCCTAACTGATACTACCCCTCTATGTCCTGATACTACCCCTCTATGTCCTGATACTACCCCTCTATGTCCTGATACTACCCCTCTATGTCCTGATACTACCTCTATGTCCTAACTGATACTACCCCTCTGTCCTGATACTACCCCTCTATGTCCTGATACTACCCCTCTATGTCCTGATACTACCCCTCTATGTCCTGATACTACCTCTATGTCCTAACTGATACTACCCCTCTGTCCTGATACTACCCCTCTATGTCCTGATACTACCCCTCTATGTCCTAACTGATACTACCCCTCTATATCCTGATACTACCCCTCTATATCCTGATACTACCCCTCTGTCCTGATACTACCCCTCTATGTCCTGATACTACCCCTCTATATCCTAACTGATACTACCCCTCTATGTCCTGACTGATACTACCCCTCTATGTCCTGACTGATACTACCCCTCTATGTCCTGACTGATACTACCCCTCTATGTCCTGACTGATACTACCCCTCTATATCCTAACTGATACTACCCCTCTATGTCCTGATACAACCCCTCTATGTCCTGATACTACCTCTATGTCCTAACTGATACTACCCCTCTATGTCCTGATACTACCCCTCTATGTCCTGATACTACGTCTATGTCCTGATACTACCCCTCTGTCCTGATACTACCCCTCTATGTCCTGATACTACCCCTCTATGTCCTAACTGCTACTACCCCTCTATGTCCTGATACTACCCCTCTATATCCTAACTGATACTACCCCTCTATGTCCTGATACTACCCCTCTATGTCCTGATACTACCCCTCTATGTCCTGATACTACCCCTCTATGTCCTGATACTACCCCTCTATGTCCTGATACTACCCCTATATGTCCTAACTGATACTACCCCTATATGTCCTAACTGATACTACCCCTCTATGTCCTGATACTACCCCTCTATGTCCTGATACTACCCCTCTATGTCCTGATACTACCCCTCTATATCCTAACTGATACTACCCCTCTATGTCCTGATACTACCCCTCTATATCCTAACTGATACTACCCCTCTATGTCCTGATACTACCCCTCTATATCCTAACTGATACCACCCCTCTATGTCCTGATACTACCCCTCTATGTCCTGATACTACCCCTATATATCCTAACTGATACTACCCCTCTATGTCCTGATACTACCCCTCTATGTCCTAACTGATACTACCCCTCTATATCCTAACTGATACTACCCCTCTATGTCCTGATACTACCCCTCTATGTCCTGATAATACCCCTCTATGTCCTAACTGATACTACCCCTCTATGTCCTGATACTACCCCTCTATGTCCTGATACTACCCCTCTATGTCCTAACTGATACTACCCCTCTATGTCCTGATACTACCCCTCTATGTCCTGATACTACCCCTCTATGTCCTGATAATACCCCTCTATGTCTGTATACTACCCCTCTATATCCTAACTGATACTACCCCTCTATGTCCTGATTACTACCCCTCTATGTCTGTATACTACCCCTCTATGTCCTGATAATACCCCTCTATATCCTAACTGATACTACCCCTCTATATCCTGATACTACCCCTCTATGTCCTGATACTACCCCTCTATGTCCTGATACTACCCCTCTATGTCTCTCCTCTATGTCCAGTGGCTCCAGCTGACCATGTATGCCTAGAGAGCCAGAAAGGTCTTCTCGGCCGGTCGGCCTCCCAGGTGAGACCCATCCCACATGAAGAACAGAGCAGAACTACCAGAATGTACCTCAATACTGACTGTACCAAAACATTGCCCTAACCATGCCAATACCATCACTTCCTTCCTGTTCACCTCACTTCAACCCTCAGTCCTCACATTAGACTGCTACTTACCTGTCCAGTCCTCACATTAGTCTGCTACTTACCAGTCCAGTCCTCACATTAGACTGCTACTTACCAGTCCAGTCCTCACATTAGACTGCTACTTACCAGTCCAGTCCTCACATTAGACTGCTACTTACCAGTCCAGTCCTCACATTAGACTGCTACTTACCAGTCCAGTCCTCACATTAGACTGCTACTTACCAGTCCAGTCCTCACATTAGACTGCTCCTTACCAGTCCAGTCCTCACATTAGACTGCTACTTACCAGTCCAGTCCTCACATTAGACTGCTCCTTACCAGTCCAGTCCTCACATTAGACTGCTACTTACCAGTCCAGTCCTCACATTAGACTGCTACTTACCAGTCCAGTCCTCACATTAGACTGCTACTTACCAGTCCAGTCCTCACATTAGACTGCTACTTACCAGTCCAGTCCTCACATTAGACTGCTACTTACCAGTCCAGTCCTCACATTAGACTGCTACTTACCAGTCCAGTCCTCACATTAGACTGCTACTTACCAGTCCAGTCCTCACATTAGACTGCTACTTACCAGTCCAGTCCTCACATTAGACTGCTACTTACCAGTCCAGTCCTCACATTAGACTGCTCCTTACCAGTCCAGTCCTCACATTAGACTGCTACTTACCAGTCCAGTCCTCACATTAGACTGCTACTTACCAGTCCAGTCCTCACATTAGACTGCTACTTACCAGTCCAGTCCTCACATTAGACTGCTACTTACCAGTCCAGTCCTCACATTAGACTGCTACTTACCAGTCCATACCAGTTTGCACATCCTCATCCCTCTCTCTTCCCTCTCTCTAGGTCTCAGGCTTCTCTAATTTCCTCTCCTGACCATGTCCATTTCCCAGTATTGCTGAAACATCAGTGTCTTCTGAGTCGTCCATGTCTTTTTTTAACACACCCCACTCCTTACAACATGTACTGTTCTCTCTCTCAGGCATCAAACACACATAACCTCTCTTTTTCTGTCACGATACCTCACAGAACCACTTCTCCATAACCCATCAAATATCTCTTAAAATATTCACCGTTTTATTTATCTGGGGAAAATGTGCCTGTCGTTCTAAGCCTTCACCTGGTTCCCTACTCCTATCTACTGAATAGATTCCCTCATTATGCCTACCATCTTGAACATCTCCCCTATACCACCTACCATCTTGAACATCTCCCCTATACCACCTACCATCCTGAACATCTCCCCTATACCACCTACCATCCTTAACATCTCCCCTATACCATCCTGAACATCTCCCCTATACCACTTACCATCCTGAACATCTCCCCTATACCACCTACCATCCTGAACATCTCCCCTATACCACCTACCATCCTTAACATCTACCCTATACCACCTACCATCCTGAACATCTCCCCTATACCACTTACCATCCTGAACATCTCCCCTATACCACCTACCATCCTGAACATCTCCCCTATACCACCTACCATCCTGAACATCTCCCCTATACCACCTACCATCCTTAACATCTCCCCTATACCACTTACCATCCTGAACATCTCCCCTATACCACCTACCATCCTTAACATCTCCCCTATACCACCTACCATCCTGAACATCTCCCCTATACCATCCTTAACATCTCCCCTATACCACCTACCATCCTGAACATCTCCCCTATACCACCTACCATCCTGAACATCTCCCCTATACTGCCTACCATCCTGAACATCTCCCCTATACCACCTACCATCCTGAACATCTCCCCTATACCATCCTTAACATTTGGGATATCAACCCACCCTGACATGATGCGCTGCCAAGCCCCTTCTCGACATCGCTCCAGTGAAGACCACGGTTCTCTCATGGCCATTGGATGAACTGGAGATGTTGGAAAAGGACCCGTGCTTCCTCCCTTCAGTCTTGGAACTTTCTGACTCAGCACCGGACTGGTTGGTCCGTGGGAACCGGAAAAATCTCCCCATCAGCTCTGAAACACTGGTGTCAGAGAAATGTCTATAGAATCTGCTAATCTGCCAGTCCTACCAATGGATGGATGAAATGTCTATAGAATCTGCTAATCTGCCAGTCCTACCAATGGATGGATGAAATGTCTATAGAATCTGCTAATCTGCCAGTCCTACCAATGGATGGACGAGACGCAGAACAGGACAGACAGAACCTGCCAAGAACACTCCTCCTCCTCAACCTCCGCTGTGCGACCAGGAAGAAGCCTCCCTAGCTCCTCCCACCCTCCCCTGTACGACCAGGACCAGGCAGAAGCCTCCCTAGCGACCAGGACCAGGCAGAAGCCTCCCTAGCGACCAGGCAGAAGCCTCCCTAGCCTGTTGAAGAGCTCCCTACAGGGTGGGTTCAACATGTGGAGTTGTGAATATGACTATGGGTTGGACTTTTTGTGGTTTCCTATTAAAGTTTTGGTCAAATGAGAGTAATGCATTTTTAAACATTTTAACACAATAAATAATTGTGTAGTTATTGGTTGGACTGATTTTTTCTCTAATACATGCTTTATTAAATGAATGCAGAAACAAGTCAAATGCTCTGTCGGAATGCTTTAGTTCAAGATAATATTTTAAACCGCTGCTCTGTCTGCGAATGCTTTAGTTCAAGATAATATTTTAAACCGCTGCTCTGTCTGCGAATGCTTTAGTTCAAGATAATATTTTAAACCGCTGCTCTGTCTGTGAATGCTTTAGTTCAAGATAATATTCAAGCACATACACAACTACAGATGAAAGACAACAAAATCAACAGGCTTTTCCCAGGTTTTTACTTATACAATAACAAGTTCACAACTGTTGGCAAGAACCAAACAAAGTTTGTCAAAGAAACTCAGGAATGTCAGATAAGAAGACGACTGTATGTTTTCCCTCCAATACCAGGGGAAGAGGAAAGGTTCCACGCGTCTGGAGGTACGTCTTCTCACCTCAGCTGAACAAACACCTACACCACCACAACCCAGAGCTGCCACTACATGGATAAGGAGCGTTACAACGAGAACATTGGCTGAACTTTTTTTTTTACATTGATTACAATTTAATTTAAAAAAACGTGTTGCTTTATAATACTATAAAAAGAAGAAAAAAAACTGTTTTGGAAAAAAAGGCATGATTGATCAACGTATCAGCTTGGTTTGTGTGATGTGTGTGTGTGAGTGGTTTATATTGGTTTGAGTGACGTGTGTCTCATCAGGGGGTTTTGAGGTATGGCATGGGAGGTGGATCCTGATTCTGTCCCTCTGGGCTCTTCAACCCCTCAACACACCGCCTCTATACCATCTTCATCTCTACACAGAAACGGCCCGTGCTTCAAAACAAACCCTTACTTACTGTGGAGTAGATACACCCGATTTAAAATACACCCACATACTGTAAGAGTTCCACAAAAGATGAACAGCAATATCCAACAATTATTGCTAAGTACAAACTCACTCCTTCAGGAAAAAAACAACAACAAAACAGTGATTATTTCAAATTTCTCACGTCTGTCTCAACGACGAGGACAAATTAACTACGCTCATCACACACGCCTGTTCACGCATAGAAACACAGTGAACCGACACTAGAACCTATTCTAGAGCACATTCTAGAACCAACACTAGAGCACATTCTAGAACCAACACTAGAACTGACACTAGAACACATTCTAGAACCATTCTAGAACACACACCATTGTGTCTCTCAGTTCCTCAGTGCTCCATCACTGCAAAACCACATTTTCAAATGGCAATCTCAGACCCAGACACTTTACACTGTCCTTCAACAAACACCAAAATATCAAGGAGCAACCACACTCAACGCCAGAAAGAAAAAGATCAAGACTAAGATAGAAACCCCCGTTTAAAAAAATAAAATAAGACCAAGATATGGTAGTGAGGGGGATCTAATGAAAGAAACAATTATCAAAATGGGGCATCACTCTCAAAAACAAAACAAAAAATACAAAATGAACTTCTTAAAATGCAAGAAATTACACTCCATAGCACTGAAATATGTCCCAGAAAAATCTAGGTCATGACACCATTAAAGCCTTCATTCAGCAGACTGGCTAGCCTAGTCTGATGAATGAGTGAATCACAGCTGTAACCAAAGAGGTTATTATAAGTCAGAGGAGCTGCACAACAAGACACTAGCATCCTGACTTCACTCCAAACACAACAAGACACTAGCATCCTGACTTCACTCCAAACACAACAAGACACTAGCATCCTGACTTCACTCCAAACACAACAAGACACTAGCATCCTGACTTCACTCCAAACACAACAAGACACTAGCATCCTGACTTCACTCCAAACACAACAAGACACTAGCATCCTGACTTCACTCCAAACACAACAAGACACTAGCATCCTGACTTCACCCCAAACACAACAAGACACTAGCATCCTGACTTCACTCCAAACACAACAAGACACTAGCATCCTGACTTCACTCCAAACACAACAAGACACTAGCATCCTGACTTCACTCCAAACACAACAAGACACTAGCATCCTGACTTCACTCCAAACACAACAAGACACTAGCATCCTGACTTCACTCCAAACACAACAAGACACTAGCATCCTGACTTCACTCCAAACACTCCCTTCACCCATGCCATGTAGTGGCAAACATTGTCTTTAGAAAACTGAGGGTTGGATTCATTTTGAAAGTGTATTTGCAGCCGTTTGAATAGAAAACATAACAATGACTCTTTCATACCTGGTTTCTTTGCTTGGTGAACGGTTAGTTAGTCAGTCCTGTGTTCCTTTGTCTTATTTGGTCAGTGGTTCGAGCAACTGACATTAAGCAGTGTTCATTCATTCATGATGAGAGAACCATGGAGAGGAAGAGATGTTTTAGTTGGTAAAAAAAACTATAACACTTCACATCTCTCCTTTCATAACAAAACGACAGATTGGATTCCAACAGATTCATCATCATTATTCTCTGGTATGTATGGTCACCTTAGCCTGGATACCCGTCGGTTTGTGCTATCATTCCACTCACTGCCAAACATTGGCAAGAAGTGGAATGTTAGCACCAAACAGGTCTGGTTTTCAGGCTAGCAGTCACCTGGCACCACTTCGTAAAAGTCTTCCAGATGGTAAAACCAAGCTGAGCCACCACTGTTTCAACGATGCGCTCATCATTCAGACTGGTTTAACCAGGCGACCTTATAGACTGGGTCACCCCAATATGGGAGTTAAAGAGGGGGGATGGAGGGGTTACGGGAGGGTGGGGGTCACTCCCTCAGGGTTGGGCTGGTCTACTCCACTCCTCCTCAACATGTTGCAGCATGTGCCTTGGCGCCCCCTGTAGACAGGAGACAGAAACACACACATCACTTGTTCTATTTAAGACAGCACAGGAAGAATCAACTGAGACACACAACCCAGATAGTAGATCTGTCAATATAAATAGGGGGTGTCTGGAACATCCATCCATTTAGCAGAAGAAGAAGGTCTGCCTCTGACTGGGGCTGGCACAATTACCATATAACGGTGTAACCGACGGTTATGGATGGAGACCGTCATGAAAATAAAATAGCCGTCATAACAGCTGACTGAAGACGGGAAGGCCGGACATTGGTGCGGTCGAGTCTGTTTCTGAGATAGCATGGACTCTTAACAACGTGATGAAACAAGCAAGGTATTGTAGTGGTCCTCTGTAGCTCAGCTGGTAGAGCACGGCGCTTGTAACGCCAGGGTAGTGGGTTCGATCCCCGGGACCACCCATACGTAAAAAATGTATGCACACATGACTGTAAGTCGCTTTGGATAAAAGCGTCTGCTAAATGGCATATTATTATTATTATTATTATTATTATACGATGAATAGAATGGGCTGGGAACCTCTGACCCTGGCAGTTTGACCTAACTCATTGTGTGTACATTCACAATGGCTGCCTGGTATTGTGATGCAATGATTTCCATGGTAATGTAGAATGTTCATTCTAATGATGCTAACTGATGTGGCTCATGCAATGGAATGTTTTTATGGTGCGTAAATTTGTTTGATTTGTTTTGCAATTCTAACAGTTGTTAATGGAGACCGAGGTCATTTGGCTTGCCAATTACCGTCATTCAAACTTCCATAACAGTCACAGCCCTACCTCTGGACTAATACATTCCATTCCATAACAGTCACAGCCCTACCTCTGGACTAATACATTCTATAACAGTCACAGCCCTACCTCTGGACTAATACATTCTATAACAGTCACAGCCCTACCTCTGGACTAATACATTCCATAACAGTCACAGCCCTACCTCTGGACTAATACATTCTATAACAGTCACAGCCCTACCTCTGGACTAATACATTCCATAACAGTCACAGCCCTACCTCTGGACTAATACATTCTATAACAGTCACAGCCCTACCTCTGGACTAATACATTCTATAACAGTCACAGCCCTACCTCTGGACTAATACATTCCATAACAGTCACAGTCCTACCTCTGGACTAATACATTCCATAACAGTCACAGTCCTACCTCTGGACTAATACATTCTATAACAGTCACAGTCCTACCTCTGGACTAATACATTCTATAACAGTCACAGCCCTACCTCTGGACTAATACATTCCATAACAGTCACAGCCCTACCTCTGGACTAATACATTCTATAACAGTCACAGCCCTACCTCTGGACTAATACATTCTATAACAGTCACAGCCCTACCTCTGGACTAATACATTCTATAACAGTCACAGTCCTACCTCTGGACTAATACATTCCATAACAGTCACAGTCCTACCTCTGGACTAATACATTCTATAACAGTCACAGCCCTACCTCTGGACTAATACATTCTATAACAGTCACAGCCCTACCTCTGGACTAATACATTCCATAACAGTCACAGTCCTACCTCTGATGGACTAATACATCCATAACAGTCACAGCCCTACCTCTGGACTAATACATTCCATAACAGTCACAGCCCTACCTCTGGACTAATACATTCCATAACAGTCACAGCCCTACCTCTGGACTAATACATTCTATAACAGTCACAGCCCTACCTCTGGACTAATACATTCCATAACAGTCACAGTCCTACCTCTGGACTAATACATTCCATAACAGTCACAGTCCTACCTCTGGACTAATACATTCTATAACAGTCACAGCCCTACCTCTGGACTAATACATTCCATAACAGTCACAGCCCTACCTCTGGACTAATACATTCCATAACAGTCACAGTCCTACCTCTGGACTAATACATTCCATAACAGTCACAGCCCTACCTCTGGACTAATACATTCTATAACAGTCACAGCCCTACCTCTGGACTAATACATTCTATAACAGTCACAGTCCTACCTCTGGACTAATACATTCCATAACAGTCACAGCCCTACCTCTGGACTAATACATTCTATAACAGTCACAGCCCTACCTCTGGACTAATACATTCCATAACAGTCACAGCCCTACCTCTGGACTAATACATTCCATAACAGTCACAGCCCTACCTCTGGACTAATACATTCCATTCCATAACAGTCACAGTCCTACCTCTGGACTAATACATTCTATAACAGTCACAGCCCTACCTCTGGACTAATACATTCTATAACAGTCACAGCCCTACCTCTGGACTAATACATTCCATAACAGTCACAGTCCTACCTCTGGACTAATACATTCCATAACAGTCACAGTCCTACCTCTGGACTAATACATTCCATAACAGTCACAGTCCTACCTCTGGACTAATACATTCTATAACAGTCACAGTCCTACCTCTGGACTAATACATTCCATAACAGTCACAGCCCTACCTCTGGACTAATACATTCTATAACAGTCACAGCCCTACCTCTGGACTAATACATTCCATAACAGTCACAGCCCTACCTCTGGACTAATACATTCCATAACAGTCACAGTCCTACCTCTGGACTAATACATTCTATAACAGTCACAGCCCTACCTCTGGACTAATACATTCCATAACAGTCACAGTCCTACCTCTGGACTAATACATTCCATAACAGTCACAGCCCTACCTCTGGACTAATACATTCCATAACAGTCACAGCCCTACCTCTGGACTAATACATTCCATAACAGTCACAGCCCTACCTCTGGACTAATACATTCCATTCCATAACAGTCACAGTCCTACCTCTGGACTAATACATTCTATAACAGTCACAGCCCTACCTCTGGACTAATACATTCCATAACAGTCACAGTCCTACCTCTGGACTAATACATTCTATAACAGTCACAGTCCTACCTCTGGACTAATACATTCCATAACAGTCACAGCCCTACCTCTGGACTAATACATTCCATAACAGTCACAGTCCTACCTCTGGACTAATACATTCTATAACAGTCACAGTCCTACCTCTGGACTAATACATTCCATAACAGTCACAGCCCTACCTCTGGACTAATACATTCCATTCCATAACAGTCACAGTCCTACCTCTGGACTAATACATTCTATAACAGTCACAGCCCTACCTCTGGACTAATACATTCTATAACAGTCACAGCCCTACCTCTGGACTAATACATTCCATAACAGTCACAGTCCTACCTCTGGACTAATACATTCTATAACAGTCACAGTCCTACCTCTGGACTAATACATTCCATAACAGTCACAGTCCTACCTCTGGCCTAATACATTCTATAACAGTCACTGTCCTACCTCTGGACTAATACATTCCATAACAGTCACAGTCCTACCTCTGGACTAATACATTCCATAACAGTCACAGCCCTACCTCTGGACTATTACATTCCATAACAGTCAAAGCCCTACCTCTGGACTAATACATTCCATAACAGTCACAGCCCTACCTCTGGACTAATACATTCCATTCCATAACAGTCACAGTCCTACCTCTGGACTAATACATTCTATAACAGTCACAGCCCTACCTCTGGACTAATACATTCTATAACAGTCACAGCCCTACCTCTGGACTAATACATTCCATAACAGTCACAGTCCTACCTCTGGACTAATACATTCTATAACAGTCACAGTCCTACCTCTGGACTAATACATTCCATAACAGTCACAGCCCTACCTCTGGACTAATACATTCTATAACAGTCACAGCCCTACCTCTGGACTAATACATTCCATAACAGTCACAGTCCTACCTCTGGACTAATACATTCTATAACAGTCACAGCCCTACCTCTGGACTAATACATTCCATAACAGTCACAGTCCTACCTCTGGACTAATACATTCTATAACAGTCACAGTCCTACCTCTGGACTAATACATTCTATAACAGTCACAGCCCTACCTCTGGACTAATACATTCTATAACAGTCACAGTCCTACCTCTGGACTAATACATTCCATAACAGTCACAGCCCTACCTCTGGACTAATACATTCCATAACAGTCACAGCCCTACCTCTGGACTAATACATTCCATAACAGTCACAGTCCTACCTCTGGACTAATACATTCCATAACAGTCACAGTCCTACCTCTGGACTAATACATTCCATAACAGTCACAGCCCTACCTCTGGACTAATACATTCCATAACAGTCACAGCCCTACCTCTGGACTAATACATTCCATAACAGTCACAGTCCTACCTCTGGACTAATACATTCCATAACAGTCACAGTCCTACCTCTGGACTAATACATTCTATAACAGTCACAGTCCTACCTCTGGACTAATACATTCCATAACAGTCACAGCCCTACCTCTGGACTAATACATTCTATAACAGTCACAGCCCTACCTCTGGACTAATACATTCCATAACAGTCACAGCCCTACCTCTGGACTAATACATTCCATAACAGTCACAGTCCTACCTCTGGACTAATACATTCTATAACAGTCACAGTCCTACCTCTGGACTAATACATTCCATAACAGTCACAGCAGTCTGTAGTGTGTGTTACTGTATATGCCTCATATAGGAACACTCGATGCCAAACCTGCTTGGAGCCGTTGCGAGCAGTGAAATACTCATCGCAGTTCTTCCATCGACACTTGAGGGTCTGTGTGTTGGGAGAGGCGTGGTCTTGGAGCAGGTGCTGCTGAAGGTGCTCCAACACTCCAAAGATCAGGGAACAGCCATGCCACTGGGAGGACAGAAGAGGCAGAGGGAGGGAGTTAGATCAGAGGACAGCCATGCCACCGGGAGGACGGAAGAGGCAGAGGGAGGGAGTTAGATCAGAGGACAGCCATGCCACTAGAAGGAGAGGAGTCGGGGGGGAGTTAGATCAGAGAACAGCCATGCCACTAGAAGGAGAGGAGTCGGGGGGAGGGAGTTAGATCAGAGAACAGCCATGCCACTAGAAGGAGAGGAGTCGGGGGGAGGGAGTTAGATCAGAGAACAGCCATGCCACTAGAAGGAGAGGAGTCGGGGGGGGGGGGGGAGAGTTAGATCAGAGAACAGCCATGCCACTAGAAGGAGAGGAGTTGGGGGGGGACGGGACATAAGATACTGAACAAACACACCGTTCAGAATGTGGGACATAGTAGCAACTAAAACTACTGAGCCATAAAGAAAGACCTATCCTCTACTTAGTATTATTAACTTGGTTATCCCAGTAGAACTACGTAGTAGAACATTCCCTTCACATCCCAGTTCCCTGTCTTACCCAGCAGAGACCCTTCACATCCCAGTCTCCTGTCTTACCCAGCCGACCCCTTCACATCCCAGTTCCCTGTCTTACCCAGCAGAGACCCTTCACATCCCAGTTCCCTGTCTTACCCAGCAGACCCCTTCACATCCCAGTTCCCTGTCTTACCCAGCAGACCCCTTCACATCCCAGTTCCCTGTCTTACCCAGCCGACCCCTTCACATCCCAGTTCCCTGTCTTACCCAGCAGACCCCTTCACATCCCAGTTCCCTGTCTTACCCAGCCGACCCCTTCACATCCCAGTTCCCTGTCTTACCCAGCCGACCCCTTCACATCCCAGTTCCCTGTCTTACCCAGCAGACCCCTTCACATCCCAGTTCCCTGTCTTACCCAGCAGACCCCTTCACATCCCAGTTCCCTGTCTTACCCAGCAGACCCCTTCACATCCCAGTTCCCTGTCTTACCCAGCAGACCCCTTCACATCCCAGTTCCCTGTCTTACCCAGCAGACCCCTTCACATCCCAGTTCCCTGTCTTACCCAGCAGACCCCTTCACATCCCAGTTCCCTGTCTTACCCAGCAGACCCCTTCACATCCCAGTCTCCTGTCTTACCCAGCCGACCCCTTCACATCCCAGTTCCCTGTCTTACCCAGCCGACCCCTTCACATCCCAGTTCCCTGTCTTACCCAGCAGACCCCTTCACATCCCAGTTCCCTGTCTTACCCAGCAGACCCCTTCACATCCCAGTTCCCTGTCTTACCCAGCAGACCCCTTCACATCCCAGTTCCCTGTCTTACCCAGCAGACCCCTTCACATCCCAGTTCCCTGTCTTACCCAGCAGACCCCTTCACATCCCAGTTCCCTGTCTTACCCAGCAGACCCCTTCACATCCCAGTTCCCTGTCTTACCCAGCAGACCCCTTCACATCCCAGTCTCCTGTCTTACCCAGCCGACCCCTTCACATCCCAGTTCCCTGTCTTACCCAGCCGACCCCTTCACATCCCAGTTCCCTGTCTTACCCAGCCGACCCCTTCACATCCCAGTTCCCTGTCTTACCCAGCAGACCCCTTCACATCCCAGTCTCCTGTCTTACCCAGCCGACCCCTTCACATCCCAGTTCCCTGTCTTACCCAGCCGACCCCTTCACATCCCAGTTCCCTGTCTTACCCAGCCGACCCCTTCACATCCCAGTCTCCTGTCTTACCCAGCCGACCCCTTCACATCCCAGTTCCCTGTCTTACCCAGCAGACCCCTTCACATCCCAGTTCCCTGTCTTACCCAGCCGACCCCTTCACATCCCAGTTCCCTGTCTTACCCAGCCGACCCCTTCACATCCCAGTTCCCTGTCTTACCCAGCAGACCCCTTCACATCCCAGTTCCCTGTCTTACCCAGCAGACCCCTTCACATCCCAGTTCCCTGTCTTACCCAGCCGACCCCTTCACATCCCAGTTCCCTGTCTTACCCAGCCGACCCCTTCACATCCCAGTCTCCCGTCTTACCCAGCAGACCCCTTCACATCCCAGTTCCCTGTCTTACCCAGCCAACCCCTTCACATCCCAGTTCCCTGTCTTACCCAGCAGAGACCCTTCACATCCCAGTTCCCTGTCTTACCCAGCCGACCCCTTCACATCCCAGTTCCCTGTCTTACCCAGCAGACCCCTTCACATCCCAGTTCCCTGTCTTACCCAGCAGACCCCTTCACATCCCAGTCTCCTGTCTTACCCAGCCGACCCCTTCACATCCCAGTTCCCTGTCTTACCCAGCCGACCCCTTTACATCCCAGTCTCCTGTCTTACCCTGCAGTAATAGTTCTGGATCAGGTTCAGTTTGACCGCCTGCACACTGCCGTCATAGCAACCTGTGTAGACCTAGAACACAGAGAAACGTCAGTGATAAACGGATATGTTTTCTTTATTTCTGTGTATTTGGACTGAGGACAGAGGACTCACCATACTCTTGTGGATAGCCATACACATCACCATGTCCGTGTGTCCACCGTACACCTGCAGACGATCATGTGACTGTGGGGGAAAGAGTTAAATCAAATTCAGAGCATTAACTACTCCATAAAAAAAACAGGTGATTGTACAGTCTGGCTTTAATGTCGAGGAACAGACACATGGCTACCAACTCTACAGTGGGGCTGGAGAGGGGACTGACCTGTAGTTCATAGACTCTACACTGGGGCTGGAGAGAGGACTGACCTGTAGTTCATAGACTCTACACTGGGGCTGGAGAGAGGACTGACCTGTAGTTCATAGACTCTACAGTGGGGCTGGAGAGAGGACTGACCTGTAGTTCATAGACTCTACAGTGAGGCTGGAGAGAGGACTGACCTGTAGTTCATAGACTCTACACTGGGGCTGGAGAGAGGACTGACCTGTAGTTCATAGACTCTACAGTGGGGCTGGAGAGAGGACTGACCTGTAGTTCATAGACCCTACACTGGGGCTGGAGAGAGGACTGACCTGTAGTTCAGACTCTACACTGGGGCTGGAGAGGGGACTGACCTGTAGTTCATAGACTCTACAGTGGGGCTGGAGAGAGGACTGACCTGTAGTTCATAGACTCTACAGTGGGGCTGGAGAGAGGACTGACCTGTAGTTCATAGACTCTACACTGGGGCTGGAGAGAGGACTGACCTGTAGTTCATAGACTCTACAGTGGGGCTGGAGAGAGGACTGACCTGTAGTTCATAGACTCTACAGTGGGGCTGGAGAGAGGACTGACCTGTAGTTCATAGACTCTACACTGGGGCTGGAGAGAGGACTGACCTGTAGTTCATAGACTCTACAGTGGGGCTGGAGAGAGGACTGACCTGTAGTTCATAGACTCTACAGTGGGGCTGGAGAGAGGACTGACCTGTAGTTCATAGACTCTACACTGGGGCTGGAGAGAGGACTGACCTGTAGTTCATAGACTCTACAGTGGGGCTGGAGAGAGAGGACTGACCTGTAGTTCATAGACTCTACAGTGGGGCTGGAGAGAGAGGACTGACCTGTAGTTCATAGACTCTACAGTGGGGCTGGAGAGAGGACTGACCTGTAGTTCATAGACTCTACAGTGGGGCTGGAGAGAGAGGACTGACCTGTAGTTCATAGACTCTACAGTGGGGCTGGAGAGAGAGGACTGACCTGTAGTTCATAGACTCTACAGTGGGGCTGGAGAGAGGACTGACCTGTAGTTCATAGACTCTACACTGGGGCTGGAGAGAGGACTGACCTGTAGTTCATAGACTCTACAGTGGGGCTGGAGAGAGGGCTGACCTGTAGTTCATAGACTCTACAGTGGGGCTGGAGAGAGGACTGACCTGTAGTTCATAGACTCTACAGTGGGGCTGGAGAGAGGACTGACCTGTAGTTCATAGACTCTACAGTGAGGCTGGAGAGAGGACTGCCCTGTAGTTCATAGACTCTACAGTGAGGCTGGAGAGAGGACTGACCTGTAGTTCATAGACTCTACAGTGAGGCTGGAGAGAGGACTGACCTGTAGTTCATAGACTCTACAGTGGGGCTGGAGAGAGGACTGACCTGTAGTTCATAGACTCTACAGTGGGGCTGGAGAGAGGACTGACCTGTAGTTCATAGACTCTACAGTGGGGCTGGAGAGAGGACTGACCTGTAGTTCATAGACTATACAGTGGGGCTGGAGATGAGACTGACCTGTAGTTCATAGACTCTACAATGAGGCTGGAGAGAGGACTGACCTGTAGTTCATAGACTCTACAGTGAGGCTGGAGAGGGGACTGACCTGTAGTTCATAGACTCTACAGTGGGGCTGGAGAGAGGGGACTGACCTGTAGTTCATAGACTCTACAGTGGGGCTGGAGAGAGGACTGCCCTGTAGTTCATAGACTCTACACTGGGGCTGGAGAGAGGGGACTGACCTGTAGTTCATAGACTCTACAGTGGGGCTGGAGAGGGGACTGACCTGTAGTTCATAGACTCTACACAGGGGCTGGAGAGGAGACTGACCTGTAGTTCATAGACTCTACAGTGGGGCTGGAGAGGGGACTGACCTGTAGTTCATAGACTCTACAATGAGGCTGGAGAGAGGGGACTGACCTGTAGTTCATAGACTCTACAGTGGGGCTGGAGAGAGGACTGACCTGTAGTTCATAGACTCTACAGTGAGGCTGGAGAGAGGACTGCCCTGTAGTTCATAGACTCTACAATGAGGCTGGAGAGAGGGGACTGACCTGTAGTTCATAGACTCTACAGTGGGGCTGGAGAGGGGACTGACCTGTAGTTCATAGACTCTACACAGGGGCTGGAGAGGAGACTGACCTGTAGTTCATAGACTCTACAGTGGGGCTGGAGAAAGGGGACTGACCTGTAGTTCATAGACTCTACAGTGGGGCTGGAGATGAGACTGACCTGTAGTTCATAGACTCTACAGTGGGGCTGGAGAAAGGGGACTGACCTGTAGTTCATAGACTCTACAGTGGGGCTGGAGAGAGGGGACTGACCTGTAGTTCATAGACTCTACAGTGGGGCTGGAGAGAGGGGACTGACCTGTAGTTCATAGACTCTACAGTGGGGCTGGAGAGGAGACTGACCTGTAGTTCATAGACTCTACAGTGGGGCTGGAGAGAGGACTGACCTGTAGTTCATAGACTCTACAGTGGGGCTGGAGAGGAGACTGACCTGTAGTTCATAGACTCTACAGTGGGGCTGGAGAGAGGACTGACCTGTAGTTCATAGACTCTACAGTGGGGCTGGAGAGAGAGGACTGACCTGTAGTTCATAGACTCTACAGTGGGGCTGGAGAGAGGACTGACCTGTAGTTCATAGACTCTACAGTGGGGCTGGAGAGAGGACTGCCCTGTAGTTCATAGACTCTACACTGGGGCTGGAGAGGAGACTGACCTGTAGTTCATAGACTCTACAGTGGGGCTGGAGAAAGGGGACTGACCTGTAGTTCATAGACTCTACAGTGGGGCTGGAGAGAGGACTGACCTGTAGTTCATAGACTCTACAGTGAGGCTGGAGAGAGGACTGACCTGTAGTTCATAGACTCTACAGTGAGGCTGGAGAGAGGACTGACCTGTAGTTCATAGACTCTACACTGGGGCTGGAGAGAGGACTGACCTGTAGTTCATAGACTCTACAGTGAGGCTGGAGAGAGGACTGACCTGTAGTTCATAGACTCTACAGTGGGGCTGGAGAGAGGGGACTGACCTGTAGTTCATAGACTCTACAGTGAGGCTGGAGAGAGGGGACTGACCTGTAGTTCGTAGACGCGGACCAGTTTGTCAAGACAGGCAGTGACCATCACCTTCCCCAGGATGGCCACCACTGTGACAGCATGACTATGTCCTTTATAGATCCGCACCAACTCTCCAGTCTAGAGAGAGAGAGACAGAGAGAGAGACAGAGACAGAGAGAGAGACAGAGAGAGACAGAGAGAGAGAGAGAGAGAGAGAGACAGAGAGAGAGACAGAGACAGAGAGAGAGACAGAGAGAGAAACACTCATGCCAATAAATATCTATACAATTACTGATAAGAGACTCTAGGAAACATGTGACCAGATAAGAGACTCTAGGAAACATGTGACCAGATAAGGGACTCTAGGAAACATGTGACCAGATAAGAGACTCTAGGAAACATGTGACCAGATAAGGGACTCTAGGAAACATGTGACCAGATAAGAGACTCTAGGAAACATGTGACCAGATAAGGGACTCTAGGAAACATGTGACATGTTGTGAATGAATCATCACCTCAGAAACCGCTGTCCATTTCATTGTGTTTGGCTTTGAAACAACATCCGCAACAGCTATGTTTAAACACTCAGTTTCAACCTGTTGTTGAACTTTTTTTTCTTCAAATTGATTGATCACAGTGAGGTCAAAAAAATGTAGCCTGACGGTGAGTTTTAAAAGCATGATACTGTTTTGATGATAAGTGTTTGATGAGATTTTTCGATTGTTATTTGCATTGATGTCAGAGTGGTTAGAGGGACAATAGAGCCCTGAGTACCAGGCCATTAGCACCTGATGGTTAGAGGGACAATAGAGCCCTGAGTACCAGGCCATTAGGACCTGATGGTTAGAGGGACAATAGAGCCCTGAGTACCAGGCCATTAGGACCTGATGGTTAGAGGGACAATAGAGTGCTGAGTACCAGGCCATTAGGACCTGATGGTTAGAGGGACAATAGAGCCCTGAGTACCAGGCCATTAGGACCTGATGGTTAGAGGGACAATAGAGTGCTGAGTACCAGGCCATTAGGACCTGATGGTTAGAGGGACAATAGAGCCCTGAGTACCAGGCCATTAGGACCTGATGGTTAGAGGGACAATAGAGTGCTGAGTACCAGGCCATTAGGACCTGATGGTTAGAGGGACAATAGAGCCCTGAGTACCAGGCCATTAGGACCTGATGGTTAGAGGGACAATAGAGCCCTGAGTACCAGGCCATTAGGACCTGATGGTTAGAGGGACAATAGAGCCCTGAGTACCAGGCCATTAGGACCTGATGGTTAGAGGGACAATAGAGCCCTGAGTACCAGGCCATTAGGACCTGATGGTTAGAGGGACAATGGAGCCCTGAGTACCAGGCCATTAGGACCTGATGGTTAGAGGGACAATAGAGCCCTGAGTACCAGGCCATTAGGACCTGCTGGTTAGAGGGACAATAGAGCCCTGAGTACCAGGCCATTAGGACCTGATGGTTAGAGGGACAATAGAGCCCTGAGTACCAGGCCATTAGGACCTGATGGTTAGAGGGACAATAGAGCCCTGAGTACCAGGCCATTAGGACCTGATGGTTAGAGGGACAATAGAGTGCTGAGTACCAGGCCATTAGGACCTGATGGTTAGAGGGACAATAGAGCCCTGAGTACCAGGCCATTAGGACCTGATGGTTAGAGGGACAATAGAGTGCTGAGTACCAGGCCATTAGGACCTGACGGTTAGAGGGACAATAGAGCCCTGAGTACCAGGCCATTAGGACCTGATGGTTAGAGGGACAATAGAGCCCTGAGTACCAGGCCATTAGGACCTGATGGTTAGAGGGACAATAGAGCCCTGAGTACCAGGCCATTAGGACCTGATGGTTAGAGGGACAATAGAGCCCTGAGTACCAGGCCATTAGGACCTGATGGTTAGAGGGACAATAGAGCCCTGAGTACCAGGCCATTAGCGACCTGACGGTTAGAGGGACAATAGAGCCCTGAGTACCAGGCCATTAGGACCTGATGGTTAGAGGGACAATAGAGCCCTGAGTACCAGGCCATTAGGACCTGATGGTTAGAGGGACAATAGAGTGCTGAGTACCAGGCCATTAGGACCTGATGGTTAGAGGGACAATAGAGCCCTGAGTACCAGACCATTAGGACCTGATGGTTAGAGGGACAATAGAGCGCTGAGTACCAGGCCATTAGGACCTGATGGTTAGAGGGACAATAGAGTGCTGAGTACCAGACCATTAGGACCTGATGGTTAGAGGGACAATAGAGTGCTGAGTACCAGGCCATTAGGACCTGATGGTTAGAGGGACAATAGAGCCCTGAGTACCAGACCATTAGGACCTGATGGTTAGAGGGACAATAGAGCCCTGAGTACCAGGCCATTAGGACCTGATGGTTAGAGGGACAATAGAGCCCTGAGTACCAGGCCATTAGGACCTGATGGTTAGAGGGACAATAGAGCCCTGAGTACCAGGCCATTAGGACCTGATGGTTAGAGGGACAATAGAGCCCTGAGTACCAGACCATTAGGACCTGATGGTTAGAGGGACAATAGAGTGCTGAGTACCAGGCCATTAGGACCTGATGGTTAGAGGGACAATAGAGCCCTGAGTACCAGGCCATTAGGACCTGATGGTTAGAGGGACAATAGAGTGCTGCGTACCAGGCCATTAGGACCTGATGGTTAGAGGGACAATGGAGCCCTGAGTACCAGGCCATTAGGACCTGATGGTTAGAGGGACAATAGAGCCCTGAGTACCAGGCCATTAGGACCTGATGGTTAGAGGGACAATAGAGTGCTGAGTACCAGGCCATTAGGACCTGATGGTTAGAGGGACAATAGAGCCCTGAGTACCAGACCATTAGGACCTGATGGTTAGAGGGACAATAGAGCGCTGAGTACCAGGCCATTAGGACCTGATGGTTAGAGGGACAATAGAGTGCTGAGTACCAGACCATTAGGACCTGATGGTTAGAGGGACAATAGAGTGCTGAGTACCAGGCCATTAGGACCTGATGGTTAGAGGGACAATAGAGCCCTGAGTACCAGACCATTAGGACCTGATGGTTAGAGGGACAATAGAGCCCTGAGTACCAGGCCATTAGGACCTGATGGTTAGAGGGACAATAGAGCCCTGAGTACCAGGCCATTAGGACCTGATGGTTAGAGGGACAATAGAGCCCTGAGTACCAGGCCATTAGGACCTGATGGTTAGAGGGACAATAGAGCCCTGAGTACCAGACCATTAGGACCTGATGGTTAGAGGGACAATAGAGCCCTGAGTACCAGGCCATTAGGACCTGATGGTTAGAGGGACAATAGAGTGCTGCGTACCAGGCCATTAGGACCTGATGGTTAGAGGGACAATGGAGCCCTGAGTACCAGGCCATTAGGACCTGATGGTTAGAGGGACAATAGAGCCCTGAGTACCAGGCCATTAGGACCTGATGGTTAGAGGGACAATAGAGCGCTGAGTACCAGGCCATTAGCACCCTGATGGTTAGAGGGACAATAGAGTGCTGCGTACCAGGCCATTAGGACCTGATGGTTAGAGGGACAATAGAGCCCTGAGTACCAGGCCATTAGGACCTGATGGTTAGAGGGACAATAGAGCCCTGAGTACCAGGCCATTAGGACCTGATGGTTAGAGGGACAATAGAGCCCTGAGTACCAGGCCATTAGGACCTGATGGTTAGAGGGACAATAGAGCCCTGAGTACCAGGCCATTAGGACCTGATGGTTAGAGGGACAATAGAGCCCTGAGTACCAGACCATTAGGACCTGATGGTTAGAGGGACAATAGAGCCCTGAGTACCAGGCCATTAGGACCTGATGGTTAGAGGGACAATAGAGCCCTGAGTACCAGGCCATTAGGACCTGATGGTTAGAGGGACAATAGAGCCCTGAGTACCAGGTCATTAGGACCTGATGGTTAGAGGGACAATAGAGCCCTGAGTACCAGGCCATTAGGACCTGATGGTTAGAGGGACAATAGAGTGCTGCGTACCAGGCCATTAGCGACCTGACGGCCGTTAGCGTGTTGGTTACTACTAACGCATGTCTACAGTGCATTAGAGGAGATTACCGTGACTCAACAATCACATGGAATGTGACTGCGGTCATGACTCATGACTGCCGTTGTGACTGTAATACAGTCACCACAACAGCCCTATGAATAACACACGTAGAGAGAGAGAGAGAGAGAGACACCCAGGCCAATGAATAACACACGTGGAGAGAGAGAGAGAGAGAGACACCCAGGCCAATGAATAACACACGTAGAGAGAGAGAGAGAGAGAGAGAGAGAGACACCCAGGCCAATGAATAACACACGTGGAGAGAGAGAGAGAGAGAGAGACACCCAGGCCAATGAATAACACACGTGGAGAGAGAGAGAGAGAGAGAGACACCCAGGCCAATGAATAACACACGTGGAGAGAGAGAGAGAGAGAGACACCCAGGCCAATGAATAACACACGTGGAGAGAGAGAGAGAGAGAGACACCCAGGCCAATGAATAACACACGTGGAGAGAGAGAGAGAGAGAGAGACACCCAGGCCAATGAATCAAGCATCATTCATCAGAATGACTTCTATACAAAACTAAATGTAGATATACTCTATTAGGTTATCAAACATGAACTGAATATTGTATTTCAATAACTCACGTGTATATTGTGTGCATGGACCGACTGGTCGCTGGAGCCACTGAAGACCAGGTCATTGACCACCTTCATACATAGTACTGTCTTGGTGTGGCCCTCCAGAGTCCGTAGCAACAGGCCACTCTTGGCATCCCGAACACTAATGGTGCTGTCGTAGGATCCGACCAATAGGATGCGGCGAGTTCCTTCCTGGGCTGTCGCTAGGCAACTCACCGCCCGCGGCCCGTGACACTCGAACACATCCAGCTGCTTGTTGGTCTGAACAAGAACAAATACGACAAATAACAAATAAGATCTCAAAATGTGTTTGAAGAATAGCCTCTGGTAGTAACTGGGGTGGTTCCATAATGTTATAATTCCAGTTGGGTTCTAGAATGTGTTATAGATTACAATGCATTCTAGACTGTGTTCTATTGTCGGTTTTACACAATGTGTTCTAGATGGTGTTCTAGTGACGATTCTAGAATAGAAGGTGTTCTAGAGTTCTGGTTCTGACCTTGAGGCTGAAGGTGACCACGGAGCCGTTGGCTAGGCCAGCATACAGAACTTTCCAGCGGTTGTGGAGGCAAAGAACCCGGTCTGGGAGAGAGAACTGATCCACACACTCCCTGGACTGTGGAGAACATAGAACACAGTCAGAGAACATAGAACACAGTCAGAGAACATAGAACACATAGAACACAGTCAGAGAACATAGAACACACTAGTAGGAGTAGTGTAGTAGTAGGAATAGTAGTAGTATTAGTATTAGTATTAGTGTAGTAGTATTAGTGTAGCAGTGTAGTAGTAGTAGTATTAGTGTAGTAGTAGTAGTAGTAGCAGCATTAGTAGTATTGGTGTAGTAGTAGTAGTAGTAGTATAGTAGTATTAGTGTAGTAGTAGTAGTGTAGTAGTATTAGTGTAGTAGTATTAGTGTAGTAGTAGTAGCAGCATTAGTAGTATTAGTGTAGTAGTATTGGTGTAGTAGTAGTATTAGTGTAGTAGTAGTAGTAGTAGTAGTAGTAGTAGTGTAGTAGTAGTGTAGTAGTATTAGTGTAGTAGTATTAGTGTAGTAGTAGTAGTGTAGTAGTATTAGTGTAGTAGTATTAGTGTAGTAGTAGTAGTGTAGTAGTATTAGTGTAGTAGTAGTAGTGTAGTAGTATTAGTGTAGTAGTAGTAGTGTAGTAGTATTAGTGTAGTAGTATTAGTGTAGCATTAGTAGTATTAGTGTAGTAGTATTGGTGTAGTAGTAGTATTAGTGTAGTAGTAGTAGTAGTAGTAGTAGTAGTGTAGTAGTATTAGTGTAGTAGTATTAGTGTAGCAGTGTAGTAGTAGTAGTATTAGTGTAGTAGTAGTAGTAGTAGTAGCAGCATTAGTAGTATTGGTGTAGTAGTAGTAGTAGTAGTAGTATAGTAGTATTAGTGTAGTAGTATTAGTGTAGTAGTAGTAGTGTAGTAGTATTAGTGTAGTAGTAGTAGTGTAGTAGTATTAGTGTAGTAGTAGTAGCAGCATTAGTAGTATTAGTGTAGTAGTATTGGTGTAGTAGTAGTATTAGTGTAGTAGTAGTAGTAGTAGTAGTAGTAGTAGTAGTGTAGTAGTATTAGTGTAGTAGTATTAGTGTAGCAGTGTAGTAGTAGTAGTATTAGTGTAGTAGTAGTAGTAGTAGCAGCATTAGTAGTATTGGTGTAGTAGTAGTAGTAGTAGTAGTATAGTAGTATTAGTGTAGTAGTATTAGTGTAGTAGTAGTAGTGTAGTAGTATTAGTGTAGTAGTAGTAGTGTAGTAGTATTAGTGTAGTAGTAGTAGCAGCATTAGTAGTATTAGTGTAGTAGTATTGGTGTAGTAGTAGTATTAGTGTAGTAGTAGTAGTAGTAGTAGTAGTAGTGTAGTAGTATTAGTGTAGTAGTATTAGTGTAGTAGTATTAGTGTAGTAGTAGTAGTAGTATTAGTGTAGTAGTAGTAGCAGTAGTAGTAGTAGTAGTAGTAGTAGTAGTAGTAGTAGTGTAGTAGTAGTAGTAGTAGTAGTATAGTTACTTACCCTGAGGCTGTAGCAGCGGATTGTCTGGTCACTGGAACCAGAGTAAAGGCGTTGTTGTAGACCTGGTCCAGAAGAAACCAGCAAACAGTTGACCTTGGTGCTGTGGCCCTCAAACACAGCCACACACTCACGGCTCTGCAGGGGAGAGGACAGACTGTTAGAGAGGACAGACTGTTAGAGAGGACAGACTGTTAGAGAGGACAGTCTGTTAGAGAGGACAGACTGTTAGAGAGGACAGACTGTTAGAGAGGACAGACTGTTAGAGAGGACAGACTGTTAGAGAGGACAGTCTGTTAGAGAGGACAGTCTGTTAGAGAGGACAGTCTGTTAGAGAGGACAGACTGTTAGAGGACAGACTGTTAGAGAGGACAGACTGTTAGAGAGGACAGACTGTTAGAGACCACAGTCCCTTTGGATAGAATTCACTTGGTATGATGTAGAAGTCAATGTCTTGTCTGAGTTTGTTTTCTAAATTAACTAAGACATTTATATAAATGCTTTGTAGTCAAATAATGGTGAGGGCAGCAACAGACTGGTAAAACACAGAGACAGACAGACAGAGAGAGAGACAGAGACAGACAGACAGACAGACAGAGAGACATGGACTTACCACCAGGCTGAAGGCTCTAACAGTGCGGTCTCCAGAACAGGTATAGAGCAGACCCATGTGGACCTGCATGGCATTAACCGTCTCCTGGTGACCCTCAAACACCCCCTCAGACGGCAGCTCCTCCTCCCCATGCTCTGACGACGCATCTAGAGACAGATCTAGAAAGACAGAGATGCACATGTTAAACACCACTGAAATATACACATATCAAAACAGCTTCTCTCCTCCACAAGTTTACAAGGTTAATTCCATTTCAATTCAGTCAACTCCAAATGTCCTTATTGAAATGCAGAGGGGGACATGTGAGGGGGGGGGGGGATTGAGAGTAGTCATCCATTTGCTTAGTTAAATATACACTCACAAATATGCCCATAATTTATCACAGGCCATTACCATGCTGTCTGTCTAGTTGAGGACGAACCAGCAAGGGGGTCTGGGTATTGTAACTATCAGGTCCAAAGTATTGGACCAGTGTGAGTACTGTGACCTACCTGATGAAGTATTGGACCAGTGTGGGTACTGTGACCTACCTGATGAAGTATTGGACCAGTGTGAGTACTGTGACCTACCTGATGAAGTATTGGACCAGTGTGGGTACTGTGACCTACCTGATGAAGTATTGGACCAGTGTGGGTACTGTGACCTACCTGATGAAGTATTGGACCAGTGTGGGTACTGTGACCTATCTGATGAAGTATTGGACCAGTGTGGGTACTGTGACCTACCTGATGAAGTATTGGACCAGTGTGGGTACTGTGACCTATCTGATGAAGTATTGGACCAGTGTGGGTACTGTGACCTATCTGATGAAGTATTGGACCAGTGTGGGTACTGTGACCTATCTGATGAAGTATTGGACCAGTGTGGGTACTGTGACCTACCTGATGAAGTATTGGACCAGTGTGGGTACTGTGACCTATCTGATGAAGTATTGGACCAGTGTGGGTACTGTGACCTACCTGATGAAGTATTGGACCAGTGTGAGTACTGTGACCTATCTGATGAAGTATTGGACCAGTGTGGGTACTGTGACCTATCTGATGAAGTATTGGACCAGTGTGGGTACTGTGACCTAACTGATGAAGTCTTGGACCAGTGTGGGTACTGTGACCTATCTGATGAAGTATTGGACCAGTGTGGGTACTGTGACCTATCTGATGAAGTATTGGACCAGTGTGGGTACTGTGACCTACCTGATGAAGTATTGGACCAGTGTGGGTACTGTGACCTATCTGATGAAGTATTGGACCAGTGTGGGTACTGTGACCTATCTGAGGAAGTATTGGACCAGTGTGGGTACTGTGACCTATCTGATGAAGTATTGGACCAGTGTGGGTACTGTGACCTATCTGATGAAGTATTGGACCAGTGTGGGTACTGTGACCTATCTGAGGAAGTATTGGACCAGTGTGGGTACTGTGACCTATCTGATGAAGTATTGGACCAGTGTGGGTACTGTGACCTATCTGATGAAGTATTGGACCAGTGTGGGTACTGTGACCTATCTGAGGAAGTATTGGACCAGTGTGGGTACTGTGACCTATCTGATGAAGTATTGGACCAGTGTGGGTACTGTGACCTATCTGATGAAGTATTGGACCAGTGTGGGTACTGTGACCTATCTGATGAAGTATTGGACCAGTGTGGGTACTGTGACCTAACTGATGAAGTCTTGGACCAGTGTGGGTACTGTGACCTATCTGATGAAGTCTTGGACCAGTGTGGGTACTGTGACCTACCTGAGGAAGTCTTGGACAGCTTGACAGACGTCAGGGGCAGCTGGACTTCACTGTAGGAGAAGACAGGACAGGCACGTCAAGAATGAGAAACCTCCCAACCCTTTGATGCTGCAGGGGGCAGAGGGACAGGGGAGCTAGGGGCAGAGGGACAGGGGAGCTAGGGGCAGAGGGACAGGGGAGCTAGGGGCAGAGGGACAGGGGAGCTAGGGGCAGAGGGACAGGGGGCAGAGGGACAGGGGAGCTAGGGGCAGGGGAGCTGGGGGCAGAGGGACAGGGGAGCTAGGGGCAGAGGGACAGGGGAGCTAGGGGCAGAGGGACAGGGGAGCTAGGGCAGAGGGACAGGGGAGCTAGGGGCAGAGGGACAGGGAAGCTAGGGGCAGAGGGACAGGGGAGCTAGGGGCAGAGGGACAGGGGAGCTAGGGCAGAGGGACAGGGAAGCTAGGGGCAGAGGGACAGGGGAGCTAGGGCAGAGGGACAGGGGAGCTAGGGGCAGAGGGACAGGGGAGCTAGGGCAGAGGGACAGGGAAGCTAGGGGCAGAGGGACAGGGGAGCTAGGGGCAGAGGGACAGGGGAGCTGGGGACAGGGGAGCTAGGGGCAGAGGGACAGGGGAGCTAGGGCAGAGGGACAGGGGAGCTAGGGCAGAGGGACAGGGGAGCTGGGGGCAGAGGGACAGGGGAGCTAGGGGCAGAGGGACAGGGGAGCTAGGGGCAGAGGGACAGGGGAGCTAGGGGCAGAGGGACAGGGGAGCTGGGGGCAGGGGAGCTAGGGGCAGAGGGACAGGGGAGCTAGGGGCAGAGGGACAGGGGAGCTGGGGGCAGGGGAGCTAGGGGCAGAGGGACAGGGGAGCTAGGGACAGGGGAGCTAGGGGCAGAGGGACAGGGGAGCTAGGGACAGGGGAGCTAGGGGCAGAGGGACAGGGGAGCAGAGGGGCAGGGGGCAGAGGGACAGGGGAGCTAGGGGCAGGGGAGCTGGGGGCAGAGGGACAGGGGAGCTGGGGGCAGAGGGGCAGGGGAGCTAGGGCAGAGGGACAGGGGAGCTGGGGACAGGGGGACAGGGGAGCTGGGGACAGGGGAGCTAGGGGCAGAGGGACAGGGGAGCTAGGGGCAGAGGGACAGGGGAGCTAGGGGCAGAGGGACAGGGGAGCTAGGGGCAGAGGGACAGGGGAGCTGGGGGCAGGGGGGCAGGGGAGCTGGGGACAGGGGAGCTAGGGGCAGAGGGACAGGGGAGCTAGGGACAGGGGAGCTAGGGGCAGAGGGACAGGGGAGCTGGGGGCAGAGGGACAGGGGAGCTGGGGGCAGGGGGGCAGGGGAGCTAGGGGCAGAGGGACAGGGGAGCTAGGGGCAGAGGGACAGGGGAGCAGAGGGGCAGGGGGCAGAGGGACAGGGGAGCTAGGGACAGGGGAGCTGGGGGCAGAGGGACAGGGGAGCTGGGGGCAGAGGGACAGGGGAGCTAGGGGCAGAGGGGCAGGGGAGCTAGGGGCAGAGGGACAGGGGAGCTGGGGGCAGGGGAGCTGGGGGCAGAGGGACAGGGGAGCTAGGGGCAGAGGGACAGGGGAGCTAGGGGCAGAGGGGCAGGGGAGCTAGGGGCAGAGGGACAGGGGAGCTAGGGGCAGAGGGGCAGGGGAGCTAGGGGCAGAGGGACAGGGGAGCTAGGGGCAGAGGGACAGGGGAGCTAGGGGCAGAGGGGCAGGGGAGCTAGGGGCAGAGGGACAGGGGAGCTAGGGGCAGAGGGACAGGGGAGCTAGGGGCAGAGGGGCAGGGGAGCTGGGGGCAGAGGGACAGGGGAGCTGGGGGCAGGGGAGCTAGGGGCAGAGGGACAGGGGAGCTGGGGGCAGAGGGACAGGGGAGCTAGGGGCAGAGGGACAGGGAAGCTGGGGGCAGAGGGACAGGGAAGCTAGGGGCAGAGGGACAGGGGAGCTAGGGGCAGAGGGACAGGGGAGCTAGGGGCAGAGGGACAGGGAAGCTGGGGGCAGAGGGACAGGGAAGCTAGGGGCAGAGGGACAGGGGAGCTAGGGGCAGAGGGACAGGGGAGCTAGGGGCAGAGGGACAGGGGAGCTAGGGGCAGGGGAGCTGGGGGCAGAGGGACAGGGGAGCTGGGGGCAGAGGGACAGGGGAGCTAGGGGCAGAGGGACAGGGGAGCAGAGGGACAGGGGAGCTAGGGGCAGAGGGACAGGGGAGCTAGGGGCAGAGGGACAGGGGAGCTAGGGCAGAGGGACAGGGGAGCTAGGGGCAGGGGAGCTAGGGGCAGAGGGACAGGGGAGCTAGGGGCAGGGGGACAGGGGAGCTAGGGGCAGAGGGACAGGGGAGCTAGGGGCAGGGGGACAGGGGAGCTAGGGGCAGAGGGACAGGGGAGCTAGGGCAGAGGGGCAGGGGAGCTGGGGGCAGGGGAGCTAGGGGCAGAGGGACAGGGGAGCAGAGGGACAGGGGAGCTAGGGGCAGAGGGGCAGGGGAGCTGGGGGCAGGGGAGCTAGGGGCAGAGGGACAGGGGAGCTAGGGGCAGAGGGACAGGGGAGCTAGGGGCAGAGGGGCAGGGGAGCTAGGGGCAGAGGGGCAGGGGAGCTGGGGGCAGGGGAGCTAGGGGCAGAGGGACAGGGGAGCTGGGGGCAGGGGGACAGGGGAGCTAGGGGCAGAGGGGCAGGGGAGCTGGGGGCAGAGGGACAGGGGAGCTAGGGGCAGAGGGGCAGGGGAGCTAGG
The DNA here is from genome assembly GCF_964263955.1 of Coregonus lavaretus. Classification (NCBI taxonomy): domain Eukaryota; kingdom Metazoa; phylum Chordata; class Actinopteri; order Salmoniformes; family Salmonidae; genus Coregonus; species Coregonus lavaretus. Next base: position 43,886,615 of record NC_140014.1, read on the forward strand.
GGCAGAGGGACAGGGGAGCTAGGGGCAGAGGGGCAGGGGAGCTAGGGGCAGAGGGACAGGGGAGCTAGGGGCAGAGGGACAGGGGAGCTAGGGGCAGAGGGACAGGGGAGCTAGGGGCAGGGGAGCTGGGGGCAGAGGGACAGGGGAGCTAGGGGCAGAGGGACAGGGGAGCTAGGGGCAGAGGGGCAGGGGGCAGAGGGACAGAGGGACAGGGGAGCTAGGGGCAGAGGGACAGGGGAGCTGGGGGCAGAGGGACAGGGGAGCTAGGGGCAGAGGGACAGGGGAGCTGGGGGCAGGGGAGCTGGGGGCAGAGGGACAGGGGAGCTAGGGGCAGAGGGACAGGGGAGCTAGGGGCAGAGGGACAGGGGAGCTAGGGGCAGAGGGACAGGGGAGCTAGGGGCAGGGGGACAGGGGAGCTAGGGGCAGAGGGACAGGGGAGCTAGGGGCAGGGGGACAGGGGAGCTAGGGGGCAGAGGGGCAGGGGAGCTAGGGGCAGAGGGACAGGGGAGCTAGGGGCAGGGGGACAGGGGAGCTAGGGGGCAGAGGGACAGGGGAGCTAGGGGCAGGGGAGCTGGGGGCAGAGGGGCAGGGGAGCTGGGGGCAGAGGGACAGGGGAGCTAGGGGCAGAGGGACAGGGGAGCTAGGGGGCAGAGGGGCAGGGGAGCTAGGGGGCAGAGGGACAGGGGAGCTAGGGGCAGGGGAGCTGGGGGCAGAGGGACAGGGGAGCTAGGGGCAGAGGGGCAGGGGAGCTAGGGGCAGAGGGACAGGGGAGCTAGGGGCAGAGGGACAGGGGAGCTAGGGGCAGAGGGGCAGGGGAGCTAGGGGCAGAGGGACAGGGGAGCTAGGGGCAGAGGGACAGGGGAGCTAGGGGCAGAGGGACAGGGGAGCAGAGGGGCAGGGGAGCTAGGGGCAGGGGAGCTAGGGGCAGGGGAGCTAGGGGCAGAGGGACAGGGGAGCTAGGGCAGAGGGACAGGGGAGCTAGGGGCAGAGGGACAGGGGAGCTAGGGGCAGAGGGTCTGGAAGCTTGGGGTTGGACGCTGGTCTACTGCCTTTTAACCTACAGCCTAATCTACTGCCTTTTTAACCTATGCTCAGATAAACTAAAATGAGCGGAAGCCTTTGTTAAATATTAACAGTGGATCACCAACACCTCCTGTTGCATAGGAGTGTCAACTAAAATACTCTTACAGGCATAAGAGTTGCAGTCAAAGCAGCACTAGCAGTACAGTTCCAAACAGATCTATCTACCCTTCCACTTTTCAGAAATAACTTCCTATTTCTTCTACAATAAATAAGACATTTCAAAACTACTTTTGGACTCCACACCTTGTTATTGGATTTTCAACATCGCAGAACCAAATTGTATTTATTTATTTTATTTTTGTAAACTTAAGTTCAGAAAATAAAGACGAAAGGCATGGACAAACTTAAGTTCAGAAAATAAAGACGAAAGGCATGGACAGAATGATTGGCACCACGGAGCTGGGACTTGGACAGCCTTTGGACAGAATGATTGGCACCACGGAGCTGGGACTTGGACAGCCTTTGGACAGAATGATTGGCACCACAGAGCTGGGACTTGGACAGCCTTTGGCTAAGATAATTGGGGACAAAAGATCCTTGTAGCATACATTACATTTGGGACGACCCTCCCATGTTCCAATTTGCGTGCTCAGAGCACAGAAACAAATATTTTTTTATAACCAACCCAAGGTAGACCACAGCCTGTCGTTACCAACAGGAGCAAATTAATCATAGTGGGCAGGACAAGCAAGGAGGTGGGCAGAGCCAAGCACGAGCTAGTGACACCCTATTGGCGCGTTCTAGCATGTATTTGCATATTTCCGTTAGGGAACGCCTACTCTGAAATAACCCAATGCACCCTTTCACTCCTTCTAAACAACGCAATTTTTGGAAACTTTGGCAAAGGGTAACGTCTACAATACGCTGTCCACTCTGTTACCGATTCTAGTTTTGGAAAAAAGAAAACTGTATGGAGATCAAATGTTTTTCATAGATGAGAAAATTAGCAAAATGTCGGCCAACATTTTTTGAATTAGAGCAATTTGATGCTGAAGAGTGGCCCAAACTTCCACTAGAAGTTGCAGCAAGCTCATTGATGGCTACAAGAATCATTTGTCTGCCGTTATTTTGGCCAAAGGCTGTTCAACCAAGTACTAGTGCAGTGGTGGCAAAAATAAAATTGGTTCTGAAATGTTGAAAATCCTAAAACTTTATTTTTTTTCCATTCAACTTATTTTAGAAGAAATAGGGAATTATCTGAGAAACGTGTAACGGTGCCAATTTATCTGTCCAGAACTGTACGGGACATATCCCTCTCACCTCTTACAGGTCCTGACTACAGAGCTGACATCCATCTCGCTGGTGGAGGTGACCTCATTGCAGGCCAGCTTCTGGGGCTCTGTCTTCAGTGTGTCTGGGGCTGAGGCTGGGGCTGGGGGTAAGACAGTGGGCTGGGGCTGTGGAGAGGCAATGCTGCACACTTCCATGTCTCTATCCTCTGGGCCTGAGGTGTCGATGGTAACCACCTCAGCTGGAGCTGCCTGGGGGAGCATTACCATCTCTAGAGAGGAGTCAGAGTCCTCCTGCCTCTCCTCAGGCCTAGTGGCTGGAGGTCCTGGAGGTCCTGGAGGTCCTGGAGGTCCTGGAGCCTCTACTCTAACCTCCCCCCTGTCCTCTGCTGCTCCGGGCGGGCTGGAGGTGGATGTGCTGACCTGGGGCTGGGATCCTCCGCTGGCTTTCTTGCGGGTGCGGAGGAGTCTGACGGGTCGGGAGAGGGTCGTCTCCGCCTCCAGTTCTGTGTCGCTGTTGTCAAGCTGTTGCTCCGCCCCCTTGGCCTTCCTCAGCACCCTCTTCTTCTTCAACTTCCTCACGCGCTTTACGGTCGTCGCCTCCGCCTGGGGCGAAGCGAGGGATGCAGGGAGGCCGGGGGAGATGTGCGAGGAGAGGGCGAGGACAGGGGAGGTTTCTAGGTCCTGGACCCCGGTCCTGGAGCTCTTGCGGATGGACGGGCCTGACAGCGGGGCCGGGTGGGGCTCGGAGTTACCCCTGTCTTCTCTGGTAACCTGGACACCCCTCTCTACCGACTGGACCAGGTCTGGTGAGCCTGCTGAGGGTTCCTTCCATTCTGCAGATGCTCCTACAGGTAGGCCGCTGTCCTCCTGAGAGAGCGCTCTGCTGGCTCTGTGATGCTCAGACCTCATCCCGCTGACCGATTGGCAGCTGAGGGCACAATCTAAGAGAGAATGAGAAACAGCTGATTCAATTCAGGCCATTTCTGAATGAACGTTTACTAGTGTTTGTGTGTGTGTGTGTGTGTATGTGTCTGTGTGTGTGTCTGTGTGTGTGTGTGTGTGTGTGTGTGTGTGTGTGTGTGTGTGCGTCTGTGTGTGTCTCTGTGTGTGTGTGTGTGTGTGTGTGTCTCTGTGTGTCTGTGTGTGTGTCTCTGTGTGTGTGTGTGTCTGTGTGTCTGTGTGTGTGTGTGTGTGTGTGTGTGTGTGTGTGTGTGTGTGTGTGTGTCTGTGTGTGTGTGTGTCTCTGTGTCTCTGTGTGTGTGTGTGTCTCTGTGTGTGTGTGTGTGTGTGTGTGTGTGTGTGTGTGTGTCTCTGTGTGTGTGTGTTGACAGGCCATACCTGTGCCAGGGTCTGTACGGATTGGCGTAGCCTCTGGCGTGGGGCAGTGAGGAACTAGCTGGTGGACTGTGACTGTGCTCTCTGCAGCCTCCGTCTCAGTGGTCACCCTACCAGGGGACAGGGGCTCCTGCTTGACAACTACTGACTGTGTGACCGCCTGGGGCTGAGCGTGGGGGCTAGGGGACAGGGAGGGGGGCGTGGAGCAGGGGGGGAGGTAGAGGGGAACCTGGTTAGGTCTGGGGACAGGGGCTTCTGTTAGAGACGACAGCAGGGAGGGGGGCATCTCTAAAGGCATCTCCTCTTCACAGCTCTTCACTCTGGGCAGGGAAAGGCTCTCGACACCACCTGAGATACACACCAAGAGCCAAAACAGAACATATTAAAAGCTGTATTGTAAGACATTACAAAAGGTTCATACACGCTTATAACAAGTTACCCAATACCCATATTTCAAATAGTGAGAAAAGACAAGATGTCAAATCCATACTTACACCAGACTCATCCATTAAAGCCTGGTGGGTCTTACCTTGGATCCCTTGGAGCAACTCAATACGCTTCCTTCTGAGAGTGCTCATCTCCATGGAAACCTGAGACCATCAAAACAATAACACGAAGTCAGGCCAAGGCGTTTGGATGGGTTAGTTCGCCGTTATCATGTTATCATGGACCATTTCTATCTGGGGATATTGTCTACAGCTGCTCCCTCCTGTTTCTAGTCCCAACAGATCACACCACATGGTAGGGACACACACTGACAAGGACTTTATGATCGTCACTCGGATTAATGATGTCATTTTTCAACTGAAATTTATGGAATCCGACAGGGCCACTGTGGTCCTCTGTAGCTCAGCTGGTAGAGCAGGGCGCTTGTAACGCCAGGGTAGTGGGTTCGATCCCCGGGACCACCCATACACACAAAAAAAAATGTATGCACACATGACTGTAAGTCGCTTTGGATAAAAGCATCTGCTAAATGGCATATTATTATTATTATTATTTTTATTATTATTATAGGCTGGGGGTGAAGATGTAATACCTGCTGTTTGACCACTAAGAGGCGCTGGACCTCCATGTAGGCAGTCTGAAGAGCAGCCCTGGCCTGGATCAGGCTGATGTCGACCCCCTGTAGAGACCGGCTCAGATCCTCCTCTCTGAGAGACACAGCCAGGAGTTGTTCCAACTGCACACGCTCTGGAGAACAATAAAACAGAATAAAATGGTTTACTGAGCGAGAAAAAGACTTGGACCTGAGCCATGACCATCTGGATTGGACTGCCGTCACGTATTATTATAGACGGCGTGCTGCTGTCACGTATTATTATAGACGGCGTGCTGCTGTCACGTATTATTATAGACAGCGTGCTGCTGTCACGTATCATTATAGACGGCGTGCTGCTGTCACGTATCATTATAGACAGCGTGCTGCTGTCACGTATCATTATAGACGGCGTGCTGCTGTCACGTATCATTATACACAGCGTGCTGCTGTCACGTATCATTATAGACAGCAGGCTGCTGTCACGTATTATTATAGACGGCGTGCTGCTGTCACTTATCATTATAGACAGCGTGCTGCTGTCACGTATTATTATAGACAGCAGGCTGCTGTCACGTATTATTATAGACGGCGTGCTGCTGTCACGTATTATTATAGACAGCAGGCTGCTGTCACGTATTATTATAGACGGCGTGCTGCTGTCACGTATCATTATAGACGGCGTGCTGCTGTCACGTATCATTATAGACGGCGTGCTGCTGTCACGTATCATTATAGACAGCGTGCTGCTGTCACGTATCATTATAGACAGCGTGCTGCTGTCACGTATTATTATAGACAGCGTGCTGCCGTCACGTATTATTATAGACAGCGTGCTGCCGTCACGTATTATTATAGACGGCGTGCTGCCGTCACGTATTATTATAGACAGCGTGCTGCTGTCACGTATTATTATAGACAGCGTGCTGCTGTCACGTATTATTATAGACGGCGTGCTGCTGTCACGTATTATTATAGACGGCGTGCTGCTGTCACGTATTATTATAGACAGCGTGCTGCTGTCACGTATTATTATAGACGGCGTGCTGCTGTCACGTATTATTATAGACGGCGTGCTGCTGTCACGTATTATTATAGACGGCGTGCTGCTGTCACGTATCATTATAGACGGCGTGCTGCTGTCACGTATTATTATAGACAGCGTGCTGCTGTCACGTATTATTATAGACAGCGTGCTGCTGTCACGTATTATTATAGACAGCGTGCTGCTGTCACGTATTATTATAGACAGCGTGCTGCTGTCACGTATTATTATAGACAGCGTGCTGCTGTCACGTATTATTATAGACAGCGTGCTGCTGTCACGTATTATTATAGACAGCGTGCTGCTGTCACGTATCATTAGACGGCGTGCTGCTGTCACCTATCATTATAGACAGCGTGCTGCTGTCACGTATCATTATAGACAGCGTGCTGCTGTCACGTATCATTATAGACAGCGTGCTGCTGTCACGTATCATTATAGACAGCGTGCTGCTGTCACGTATCATTATAGACAGCGTGCTGCTGTCACGTATCATTATAGACAGCGTGCTGCTGTCACGTATTATTATAGACGGCGTGCTGCTGTCACGTATCATTATAGACAGCGTGCTGCTGTCACGTATCATTATAGACGGCGTGCTGCTGTCACGTATCATTATAGACAACGTGCTGCTGTCACGTATTATTATAGACGGCGTGCTGCTGTCACGTATCATTATAGACAGCGTGCTGCTGTCACGTATTATTATAGACAGCGTGCTGCTGTCACGTATCATTATAGACGGCGTGCTGCTGTCACGTATCATTATAGACAGCGTGCTGCTGTCACGTATCATTATAGACAGCGTGCTGCTGTCACGTATCATTATAGACGGCGTGCTGCTGTCACGTATTATTATAGACGGCGTGCTGCTGTCACGTATCATTATAGACGGCGTGCTGCTGTCACGTATCATTATAGACGGCGTGCTGCTGTCACCTATCATTATAGACGGCGTGCTGCTGTCACGTATTATTATAGACAGCGTGCTGCTGTCACGTATCATTATAGACAGCGTGCTGCTGTCACGTATTATTATAGACAGCGTGCTGCTGTCACGTATTATTATAGACAGCGTGCTGCTGTCACGTATCATTATAGACAGCGTGCTGCTGTCACGTATCATTATAGACAGCGTGCTGCTGTCACGTATTATTATAGACAGCGTGCTGCTGTCACCTATCATTATAGACAGCGTGCTGCTGTCACGTATTATTATAGACAGCATGCTGCTGTCACGTATCATTATAGACAGCGTGCTGCTGTCACGTATTATTATAGACAGCGTGCTGCTGTCACGTATTATTATAGACGGCGTGCTGCTGTCACGTATCATTATAGACAGCGTGCTGCTGTCACGTATTATTATAGACAGCGTGCTGCTGTCACGTATTATTATAGACGGCGTGCTGCTGTCACGTATTATTATAGACAGCGTGCTGCTGTCACGTATTATTATAGACGGCGTGCTGCTGTCACGTGTGCTGAGTTCACCTTTCTTGGACTTGACCTTCATTCTTTTATTCTTCCTCTCTAAATGAGGAATGTCCCCAGCTGCTCGTCGTTTGGTCCTGGCTCCCTGCGTATCGTTCTGCTCCGTCCCGGAGCTGCTGTCCCCCATCACTGAGTCAGGTCTCTGCTGGACCAGGGCCCCTGGTGGCCCCTGTGCTAGTGGCCCCTGTACTTCTCTCTGTGCTCTGTCCTCACACTGTGTCCCCTCCACCTCAGGCTGCTCGGGGTCTCCGAAGGACGAGGAGCTTTGCTGCTCTGAGCTTAGTTTCCCTGCCCTGCCAGCCCCATCTCTGGGTGCCCTCTCCCCCGGCATCGCCTGACCCTGGGTCTGACCCCCGAAGAGAGAGGAGAGGTTGGCGGACGAGCGGTCAGGAGCCACGCTGCTCTCCGAGAGGCTGCGTTTGCGAGGAGTCACGGGGGCGAGGGAAGGTCCAGAGTCTCCGAGGCCGAAGAGCGTCTCCCACTGGAACCCCTCGGTCAGAGGGATGTCTTCTTCCTCCTGGCTCAACCCCTCCTGGTCACAGGACACCATCTCTATACCAAACCTGACAAGACAGACAGGATACATCTCACGTTAAGTCAGCCATTACCATCAACTCGACAGATATTTAACACGACTGACAGAACAGGACACGTGTACTTTTAAAAAGGTCCCAGATCTCTAAGTGCTTTTGTCTACTCTATTGTCCTTGTCAAGCCGGGCATTATGGATTCCATAAAGAGAGGAGAAACAGACTGGTACCTAGACTACTGTTAAAGGTCTTCAAAAGTCAAGGTTTCAGTATCGGGTCGGACCCCCCTTTGCCTATAGCACAGTACAATTCTTCGGGGCATGTCAAACGTTGATCAATTGGTATCAAGGGACCTAACACGTGCCAGGAAAACATTCCCCACACCATTACACTACCGCCACCAGCCTGTACTGCTCCACACCATTACACTACCGCCACCAGCCTGTACTGCTCCACACCATTACACTACCGCCACCAGCCTGTACTGCTGACACCAGACAGGATGGGGCCATTCCCCACACCATTCCACTACCGCCATCAATCTGTACCGCTGACACCAGACAGGATGGGGCCATGGACTCATGCTGCTTACGCCAAATCCTGACTCTGCCATCAGCATGATGCAACAGGAACCGGGATTCGTCGGACCAGGCAATGTTTTTCCACTCCTCAGTTGTCCAGTGTTGGTGACGGCGTGCCCACTGGAGCAACTTCTTCTTGTTTTTAGCTGATAGGAGTGGAACCCGGTGTGGTCGTCTGCTGCATTCTCCTTCGACCTCTCATCAACAAGCTGTTTTCGCCCACAGGACTGCCGCTGACCGGATGTGTTTTGTTTGCCGCACCATTCTCGGTAAACCCTAGACACTCGTGCATGAAAAGCCCAGGAGGCCGGCTGTTTGAGATAATGGATCCGGCGCGTCTGGCACCGACGATCATACCACGCTCAGTCGCTTAGGTCACTCGTTTTGACCATTCTAACGTTCAATGGAACAGTAACTGAATGCCTCGATGCCTGTCTGCCAGCTGTATATAGCAAGCCACGGCCACGTGACTCACTGTCTGTAGGAGCGAACCATTTTGGTGAACGGGGTGTTGTACCTAATAAACTGTCTGTAGGAGGGAACCATTTTGGTGAACGGGGGGGGTGTACCTAATAAACTGTCTGTAGGAGGGAACCATTTTGGTGAACGGGGTGTTGTACCTAATAAACTGTCTGTAGGAGCGAAGCATTTTGGTGAACGGGGTGTTGTACCTAATAAACTGTCTGTAGGAGCGAAGCATTTTGGTGAACGGGGTGTTGTACCTAATAAACTGTCTGTAGGAGCGAACCATTTTGGTGAACGGGGTGGTGTACCTAATAAACTGTCTGTAGGAGCGAACCATTTTGGTGAACGGGGTGGTGTACCTAATAAACTGTCTGTAGGAGCGAACCATTTTGGTGAACGGGGTGTTGTACCTAATAAACTGTCTGTAGGAGCGAACCATTTTGGTGAACGGGGTGTTGTACCTAATAAACTGTCTGTAGGAGCGAACCATTTTGGTGAACGGGGTGGTGTACCTAATAAACTGTCTGTAGGAGGGAACCATTTTGGTGAACGGGGGGGTGTACCTAATAAACTGTCTGTAGGAGGGAACCATTTTGGTGAACGGGGGGGTGTACCTAATAAACTGTCTGTAGGAGGGAACCATTTTGGTGAACGGGGGGGTGTACCTAATAAACTGTCTGTAGGAGCGAACCATTTTGGTGAACGGGGGGGTGTACCTAATAAACTGTCTGTAGGAGGGAACCATTTTGGTGAACGGGGGGGTGTACCTAATAAACTGTCTGTAGGAGGGAACCATTTTGGTGAACGGGGGGGTGTACCTAATAAACTGTCTGTAGGAGGGAACCATTTTGGTGAACGGGGGGGTGTACCTAATAAACTGTCTGTAGGAGGGAACCATTTTGGTGAACGGGGGGGTGTACCTAATAAACTGTCTGTAGGAGCGAACCATTTTGGTGAACGGGGGGGTGTACCTAATAAACTGTCTGTAGGAGGGAACCATTTTGGTGAACGGGGTGTTGTACCTAATAAACTGTCTGTAGGAGGGAACCATTTTGGTGAACGGGGGGGTGTACCTAATAAACTGTCTGTAGGAGGGAACCATTTTGGTGAACGGGGGGGTGTACCTAATAAACTGTCTGTAGGAGGGAACCATTTTGGTGAACGGGGGGGTGTACCTAATAAACTGTCTGTAGGAGGGAACCATTTTGGTGAACGGGGGGGTGTACCTAATAAACTGTCTGTAGGAGGGAACCATTTTGGTGAACGGGGGGGTGTACCTAATAAACTGTCTGTAGGAGGGAACCATTTTGGTGAACGGGGGGGTGTACCTAATAAACTGTCTGTAGGAGGGAACCATTTTGGTGAACGGGGGGTGTACCTAATAAACTGTCTGTAGGAGGGAACCATTTTGGTGAACGGGGGGGTGTACCTAATAAACTGTCTGTAGGAGGGAACCATTTTGGTGAACGGGGTGTTGTACCTAATAAACTGTCTGTAGGAGCGAACCATTTTGGTGAACGGGGTGTTGTACCTAATAAACTGTCTGTAGGAGGGAACCATTTTGGTGAACGGGGTGTTGTACCTAATAAACTGTCTGTAGGAGCGAACCATTTTGGTGAACGGGGTGTTGTACCTAATAAACTGTCTGTAGGAGGGAACCATTTTGGTGAACGGGGGGGTGTACCTAATAAACTGTCTGTAGGAGGGAACCATTTTGGTGAACGGGGGGGTGTACCTAATAAACTGTCTGTAGGAGCGAACCATTTTGGTGAACGGGGGGGTGTACCTAATAAACTGTCTGTAGGAGGGAACCATTTTGGTGAACGGGGTGTTGTACCTAATAAACTGTCTGTAGGAGCGAACCATTTTGGTGAACGGGGTGTTGTACCTAATAAACTGTCTGTAGGAGGGAACCATTTTGGTGAACGGGGTGTTGTACCTAATAAACTGTCTGTAGGAGCGAACCATTTTGGTGAACGGGGTGTTGTACCTAATAAACTGTCTGTAGGAGGGAACCATTTTGGTGAACGGGGGGGTGTACCTAATAAACTGTCTGTAGGAGCGAACCATTTTGGTGAACGGGGTGTTGTACCTAATAAACTGTCTGTAGGAGGGAACCATTTTGGTGAACGGGGGGGTGTACCTAATAAACTGTCTGTAGGAGCGAACCATTTTGGTGAACGGGGTGTTGTACCTAATAAACTGTCTGTAGGAGCGAACCATTTTGGTGAACGGGGGGGTGTACCTAATAAACTGTCTGTAGGAGCGAACCATTTTGGTGAACGGGGGGGTGTACCTAATAAACTGTCTGTAGGAGCGAACCATTTTGGTGAACGGGGTGTTGTACCTAATAAACTGTCTGTAGGAGCGAACCATTTTGGTGAACGGGGGGGTGTACCTAATAAACTGTCTGTAGGAGCGAACCATTTTGGTGAACGGGGGGGTGTACCTAATAAACTGTCTGTTTCAAGCATCTTAGAGTAGCAGTGCTGATCTGGGATCAGGTACCCCTTACCTCTAAAATCACCATACACTGACTATACCAAACATTAGGAACACCTTCCTGATATTGAGTTGCGCCCCCTTTTGCCCTCAGAACAGCCTCAATTCATCGGGGCATGGACTCTACAAGGTGTCCAAAGCGTTCCACAGGGATTCTGGCCCCATGTTGACTCCAATGCTTCCCACGGTTGTGTCAAGTTGGCTGGATGTCCTTTGGGTGGTGGACCATTCATGATACACACAGGAAACTGTTGAGCGTGAAAAACCCAACAGCGAATGCAATTCGACACAAACCGGTGCCCCTGGCACCTACTACCATACCCCGTTCAAAAGGCACTTAAATCTTTTGTCTTGCCCATTCACCCTCTGAATGGCACACATACACAATCCATGTCTCAGTTGTCTCAAGGCTTAAAAATCCTTCTTTAACCTGTCTCCTCCCCTTCATCTACACTGATTGAAGTGGATTTAACAAGTGACATCAATAAGGGATCCATAGGTTTCACCTGGATTCACCGGGTCAGTCTTATGTCATGGAAAGAGCAGGCGTTCTTAATGTTTTGTACACTCAGTGTATATTACTAATCTAAAAGGCTACTATGAGATGCGTCATACATCCTGCTCCAGATGACCTCTCACCTGGGCATGCCTTTCCCCTGCTCCTGCTTCTTCCTGTGGACTTCCTGGTACACCTGGTCCCAGTTGACACAGCGCCGTGACCCCGAGGAGCTGATGAGCTGTCTTAACGTCGGCTTCAGACCCGAATCCTTCTCCGCATCCCCTCTCCTCGTCCCGCTCACATTCCTGATCCGCCGGGCGATGTTCAGATTGGGCTCGTGGCTGCCGCTCTTGGTCTTGGAGCCGATGTGTCGGGTGAGGTCCCTCTTTAGGGCGAGGGGTAGGCTGGGTTTGGTCAGGGTGGAGCCTGAGGAGGGGTCAGAGGTCGTGTGGAGGTCAAGGTTAGGGTCGATGGTTCTCAAGGGGTCACTGTCTGACCACAACCCTGCGTCTGCTACCTCCATGGCCTCCTCTCCATCTCCATCACCAGCCACCCTGGGAGAGAGAGAGAGCGCAGCCCCACCTGGGGACTCCATGGTGGAGGTGCTGACCTGGACAGACTGGACAGAAAGGTGATTGTCTGAGGGAGACGTCTCACTGTCCCCAGCTGGGTTAGCGCTGCTGCTAGCTCTGTCCTGTCTGGTCTGTCTAGAGGTCTTCCTTCTATTCTGTCTGTTGTTGTTGGCTCTGACCTTGACGCCCTCAGAGCTCTCCACCTGCTGCTGCGGTTCCTCGATGTGTAGCACCGTCTTCCTCTCCCCGTTCTCCATCCTCTGGTCGTTAGAGTTCGTTGTCTTCTCTCGCTCCGTCCTGTGGTCAGCAGCAGGCAGATCCACGGAGCTCCTCTTGTCTAGCAGCGTCTCCTTGGCTCTCCTCAGCATCTCAGCCAGCTGCTGCTCCTGGTCCTGCTGTGGGGTAGAGGACTTTGATCCCAGCCTCCTCCCCAAATCCTGGCTGCTGTGTCTGGACGACCCGGGCTGGTCCGAGTCCTGGCTGGAGGCTCGGCTCAGCTGGGTGCTGGGGGTGGTAGAGGGGCTAGGGCTGGAGGCCCCACTGAGGTGGGTCTTGGGGCTGGAGGCCCCACTGAGGTGGGTCTTGGGGCTGGAGGCCCCACTGAGGTGGGTCTTGGGGCTGGAGGCCCCACTGAGGTGGGTCTTGGGACTGGGGGCTAGGTTGAGGGTGGGGCTGGAGGCCCTACTGAGGTGGGTCTTGGGGCTGGAGGCCCCACTGAGGTGGGTCTTGGGGCTGGAGGCCCCACTGAGGTGGGTCTTGGGGCTGGGGGCTAGGTTGAGGGTGGGGCTGGAGGCCCCACTGAGGTGGGTCTTGGGGCTGGGGGCTAGGTTGAGGGTGGGGCTGGAGGCCCTACTGAGGTGGGTCTTGGGACTGGGGGCTAGGTTGTGGGTGGGGCTGGAGGCCCCACTGAGGTGGGTCTTGGGGCTGGTAGTAAAAGGGAAGGACAGGCCCTTCTCAAGGCACTCTGATGGCTTAGCTGCCCTCCGTCTTGTGGAGGTGGACCCAGAGGAGGAGGAGTCTGTCCTCAGACTGTTCCTGGTAGAGACGTCTCTACGCTTCCTGTGTTCCCCCCCTTCTACAATGTGATCAGGAGACCTCTGCTGCGGTGCTGCTCGCTGGTCCCATCTGGACTGGGTCGGCTTCAGACCCGAGGAGCAGTGGGGCTCCAGCGCTATGTCGCGTCTGGGCCTCAGGTCCACATCTCTGCCCTGGGCCGAGGGGATCTGGGGGGTCTGGGTCTGGAGGGTTGGGGGAGGAGGAGGACCCTTTGGGTGCCTCTCTGAGGGGGGAGGATGAGGGTGGGGGTGAGTCTCCTTATGGGACGGATAAGGTGACCAGCGACAGGCCTTGTCTAGTTTAGGATTACTACCAAACGCCTTGGGCCCCATCCCCATGACGCTGTTACGATCTCGTTCTGCTCCACCGCCTGGCCCTTCCTGGGCCATGTTCTGGTGTCCACCCTTCCTACCGTCATCCTGACCGTCTTGACGGAGATGGTCGAAGGACCCGGCTGGAGCCAGCTGGTCGCTGGTGAAGTCCATCCTGTGAAGAGACTCTGTGCTACTCAGCCCTTCTCTCATGACAGGGTCAGCAAGCAGACCAGGCGGTCTGTTACCCCCTCTGCTGCTGCTGCTGCTGTATAGACCGGTGGTACCACCTCCTCTGCTGTTCTGCTGCCAGGGTCCCCTCCCTCCTCTCTGCTGCTGGGCTGGGGGGTGGAGATACACCTCCTGCTCCCATCTCTTATTGGTTCCCTCCCTGCTGTGCAGGCTGCCGCTGCCCCTCCCTCCAGCGCTCCACTTGGAGAAGTTGGGTGGTTGCTGGGCGTGCCAGGTGGCGCTGCGGCCCTGTTTCCTGTTGTGCCAGTTAAACCTGATGTCCTCCTGGGTCCCCCATGGACCTGGACCCCCAGCGGGGATTGAGCTCCAGTCCCAGCACCCCTGCCAGGCGGGCCCTTTGCATTTTCGAGGAGGGGGTGGTGGAGGGGTGTTGCTGGGGTCTCTCCAGCCCCACGACGCCCCCTTCTGGCAGAAGTACTGCCGTGCGTCACTCCACTTCTGGATCTGTTGCTGCTGTCTCCTCCGCTCCTCCTCCTCTCTCCTCCTCTCCTCCTCCTCTCTCCTCTTCTCCTCCTCCTCTCTCCTGCTCCTCTCCTGCTCCTCTCTCCTCCTCTCCTCCTCCTCTCTCCTAGAGAGATGAGAGAAAACACAAGTGTAAGTCAAAGCTCACTCACAACAAGCCCCAGTTCATTAAATGCTACCCTTCATGATATAACTACTACTGTGGCACCATGGGATTGTACTGGAACATTGGAGACTGTCCAGGAAATAATCATTCATAGATCTAGTCTACAGGGGCTTCATGATCTGTGGTTTGATGACAGGTAGTACGTTCACGTGCACACTAATAATTCAATATTTAAATGATTATGGCAGTAGGCCCGAATATGGCATTAGTCATGCAAACACCTTACTCTGCTTATCGTAAAATCTGCCGTATGGTCAACATCGAAGTAAGCATACGCGGATTAAAACAGCTGATTTTCTGAGCAATCTTTCAAATGATTAGGACATGTGGATCAGAGTTCCAGCGGCGTGTTTGATATGTGCCTGTATCAGCAGAGTAAGCTTCCCTCCTATAAAGCCACTGATGTGAGTTTCGGAAAAACTGAACGTTTGCATCGAACTCAGAATCAAATAGGCTTCCCAAAAATAACATGGTCGCTGTGGCAGAACGTTTAAATTGATTGGACTTTTGATCAATGCAGAAAATCTCCATCAGGTAGCCTGATTTCAGACGTGTCCATGTAAAAACAGGATTATTAGAGAAATCGTTCTTCTTGCAAAGCACGTAAACATTCAAATTAAACTATTATATTAAAAATCTGACTATTCACAATAAAAATGTATTATTATGTGCATGTAACTGTACTAATTGTGACATTTGAAAGTCTGCCTAGCAACAATATCTATTTCCCCCCCAGAGTTTTGGCATGGTCCTCCTGTGCCCCAGGGTGCATGCCAAATGGCACCCTGTATAGTGCACTACTTTTGACCAGGTTCCAGTGCACTATAAGGAATAGGGTGTTAATTGGTACGGGCCCCAGAGTGCTAACCCCCATGAGGCCTCGGGTATCTGGTCGAAAGTAGTGCACTATATAGGAAATAGGGTGGCATTTGGGACGGGCCCAAGCCCAGAGTGTTAAACGCGGGGGACAGGGACAGCTGCAAGCCAACTGCTGCTGGTGACGCGGGGGGACAGGGACAGCTGCAAGCCAACTGCTGCTGGTGACGATCGTAACGCGGGGGACAGGGACAGCTGCAAGCCAACTGCTGCTGGTGACGCGGGGTACAGGGACAGCTGCAAGCCAACTGCTGCTGGTGACGCGGGGGACAGGGACAGCTGCAAGCCAACTGCTGCTGGTGACGCGGGGGACAGGGACAGCTGCAAGCCAACTGCTGCTGGTGACGCGGGGGACAGGGACAGCTGCAAGCCAACTGCTGCTGGTGACGATCGTAACACACCTTCCCCTACTGCTCTAGTTGGACAAGGCTCAAACATCCTTTCGGCCTCTTAAGATTAATTAGAGAGACACGTGATCATTTAAAAAAAACGTAAGCTGGATTTATAATTGTGTTTTAGTCAAATATTATATCTGTTTGGGCTTCTTGCGGTCAATTTGCATTTTGTAATTGCTATTTGTAATTATGTTCCGGACCCCCAACCATCCGCTCAAGAATTGAGTTGATGATCCCCTGGCCTTTAGTCTTTCAACGCTGTGTGGAACCTGTGGCATATAATATGTAGGTCAGAAACACAGGTCAAAGGTCTATGGAAGGCCGATGTGTTTCCAACTGAACATCCTACCGCCGCTATGTTCTCTGTGACTCAGCCCTCTCTTCAGAAAGGTTAAGCCAGTGATCTTGGCAGCCCCGTGATCTTGGCAGCCCCGTGATCTTGGCAGCCCCGTGATCTTGGCAGCCCCGTGATCTTGGCAGCACCGTGATCTTGGCAGCACCGTGATCTTGGCAGCCCGTGATCATGGCTGCAGTTTCTGGTGCAATGCAGAAACTGAGTGACACAGCATACATTCTATAGGCAACATTCAGTGCTATTATTATCTATCAATATTATCAATATAAAAAATGATAACTTATCAATATCTTTATAATCAGCTATCATTATCATCTATTACTAAGTTGAGATGCCCCAAAACCAAACATATGTTCAACTCCTATACATCAGGCCAGTGAGAGGACGGTTTTCCACTCCTATTCATTAAATTAGGCCAGTGAGGACGGTTTTCAACTCCTATACATCAGGCCAGTGAGGACGGTTTTCCACTCCTATACATCAGGCCAGTGAGGACGGTTTTCCACTCCTATACATCAGGCCAGTGAGGACGGTTTTCCACTCCTATTCATTAAATTAGGCCAGTGAGGACGGTTTTCAACTCCTATACATCAGGCCAGTGAGGACGGTTTTCCACTCCTATACATCAGGCCAGTGAGGACGGTTTTCCACTCCTATACATCAGGCCAGTGAGAGGACGGTTTTCAACTCCTATACATCAGGCCAGTGAGAGGACGGTTAAACTCCTATATATTAATTAGGTCAGTGAGAGGACGGTTTTCAACTCCTATATATTAATTAGGTCAGTGAGAGGACGGTTTTCAACTCCTATACATTAATTAAGTCAGTGAGAGGACGGTTAAACTCCTATATATTAATTAGGTCAGTGAGAGGACGGTTTTCAACTCCTATACATTAATTAAGTCAGTGAGAGGACGGTTTTCCACTCCTATATATTAATTAGGTCAGTGAGAGGACGGTTTAACTCCTATATATTAATTAGGTCAGTGAGAGGACGGTTTTCAACTCCTATATATTAATTAGGTCAGTGAGAGGACGGTTTTCAACTCCTATACATTAATTAGGCCAGTGAGAGGACGGTTTTCAACTCCTATACATTAATTAAGTCAGTGAGAGGACGGTTTTCCACTCCTATACATTAATTAGGTCAGTGAGAGGACGGTTTTCAACTCCTATATATTAATTAGGTCAGTGAGAGGACGGTTTTCAACTCCTATATATTATGTCAGTGAGAGGACGGTTTTCCACTCCTATATATTAATTAGGCCAGTGAGAGGACGGTTTTCAACTCCTATATATTAATTAGGTCAGTGAGAGGACGGTTTTCCACTCCTATATATTAATTAGGCCAGTGAGAGGACGGTTTTCAACTCCTATATATTAATTAGGCCAGTGAGAGGACGGTTTTCAACTCCTATATATTAATTAGGTCAGTGAGAGGACGGTTTTCAACTCCTATACATTAATTAGGTCAGTGAGAGGACGGTTTCTGTGAACACCTTCTAGAAGCCATAGAGGGCATGGTGTGGAATGTTGCCGGGCTGTAGAGAGGGAGAGAGGGTGAGAGGGTGCTGTGACTGTAATGCTTTTTTTAGTCCGTAACTCTGACATGTGACCCCTCCCTCCCTCCCTCCCTCCCTCCGCCCTGGGCTCTATGAGCAGCAACCATAGAGATATAAAAGAGGACTGATCTTTGTCGCTGTGCCATTACGGCGTGTGTGACATGCATGATGCCTTGTATTCATCTAGAGGCCTCTCTACCTACCTCTATGAGCTGCATGTATGGTTCACGTCACAGCTAAATGAGAAGCCTTGACCACCATCACACAGAATGTGACTATACATGGTCCACTAGTCCAGACAGACAGACCAAACCTCAGACAAACAACAACGTTTGGTTTCTACATTATGATCAGACTATGACCATTGAGACGTTCTTAGCACCCATGTTCCCTACTCAGCAGAGTTAGATGAGAACCTTTAGCAGACAGACAAACAAAAATCATCCTCTCTTACCTGATGAGTTCCTTCCGGTTCTCGATCAGTTTGACCAGTTCCTTGTCGAAGTACTCCTCTTCCTGGTCGTTCCCCGCACCCTCCCGTTCCGCCGTCTCCACGCGCTGCTTGTGCACCCTGCTGGAGATGTGGTTGGCGTAGTCCGTTAGGCTCACCATGGTCACCCGGCACACCCGGCACTCATGGCCACAGTCCCTGGGGAGGGAAGGGGACAGTGGGCGCTCAATAACCCCCTCTGGCATGGTGATATCTGCTTCTAGTCACACCTGACAAGTAACAACTGGTCTGGTCTGGTCTCCCTGTTCGTCTGCAGAGCCTTGGACAATACAGGCTCTAGGTTTAAAAAGGTATATTATATTCCTCAACAATCCTTATAAAAAAAAAAAAATGCTCTTCCGGTTTCTTATACTCTTCTTCGGAGATCAGGAGGCAAACTGACGTATTATTTTCTGTCGTTTAAGAAAAATAAAGAGTTACGATCTGCTGGTTAAGTCTTCATCTGCTCTTCTAGTCGTTTCCAGCGGGCCGGTGGTGGCAGTTTGGCGGAGGCAGGAGGCTGTGCGTCAGTAGCATGGTAACATTTATCCCACGGTACACCACTACGTAGCCATCCAGGCAGCTAACGGAGCACAGTCGTGTGGTGGGCTATGTGGAGACACAGGCAGGGAGGGGAGGAGGCCTCAGCCTAGCGCTCTGCTGCTGTCATGATGGTAGTCTGCTGTGCTCTGGGGCTGTGCTCAGCCAGCCTCTCTCTATTTCTGCTATGTCCCTCAGACAACCCCCAACCCCCCCCAACTGCAGTATCGGTCTTCACTTCATCCACACTGAATACCCAACTGTGGAGCTGCTGAGGCTGTGGACCAATCATTAGGCTGGTTGTAACCGGACCCTTGGCCAAGCAGCAGCTGTCGATAATTCACCACAGAAGTCAGCGTCCCAAACGGCACCCTATTCCCTATGTAGTGCACTACTTTAGACCAGAGAATGGCACCCTATTCCCTATATAGTGCACTACTTTAGACCAGAGAATGGCACCCTATTCCCTATATAGTGCACTACTTTAGACCAGAGAATGGCACCCTATTCCCTATATAGTGCACTACTTTAGACCAGAGAATGGCACCCTATTCCCTATATAGTGCACTACTTTAGACCAGAGAATGGCACCCTATTCCCTATATAGTGCACTACTTTTGACCAGAGCCCTTTTCCAAAGGGAATAGGGAGCCATTTGGGACGCCTCTCCTAGAATGTCCCACTGTAGAGGGGCTGAGAGGTACCATGACTTTATTGGCTACGGTTCAACCTCTAAGACACTGTCATTGGCTCCCCCCGACGTTCTGTTAACTCATTGATAAGGTTGGGGTTTGATTTGGAAGTGTACTGTTTGTTTCTTGTGCAATGGTACGAAGGCAAAAACAATGGGTTCAATAATGTAATCAGTGAATCAATACAGGCTATATCTTCGCGTGTCTCTAATCAAACGTGTTTTTCATCGGTTCGCCGTGACTTTATAACAAAAAAAAGATAACGTCTATTTTACTGTCAATGACAAAGATGTTAATGAATTTTAAGGAACAATATTTTAAACTCATAAGCAAGAGTTACATCTCAACTAGACTAGGAACTAATGATTATATAGTGTACTTATTTATCTTAAAAACAACCAGACCAAGAACTAACAAATGTATGCTAAATTGTAACACATTCCCCTCTCCTTTCCCCTAGATGTTAGTTACGGTTAAGAGCCTGCCCGCTGCCATCACATATTTCAGTAATCTCCAGCATAGTCACTTGAAATAGTTGCAGACTGCGTCCCATAACACCCTATTTCCCATTTAGTGCACTTCATTTGACCAAGGCCCATTGGGCTCTAGTCTAAAGTAGTGCACTATGTAGGGAATAGGGTGTCATTAGGGATATACCCGCAATCAGTTGGTCGTCGGTCCGGGCCTGTTAATAATAATAATAATATTAATATGCCATTTAGCAGACGCTTTTATCCAAAGCGACTTACAGTCGTGCGTGCATACATTTTTGTGTATGGGTGGTCCCGGGGATCGAACCCACTACCTTGGCGTTACAAGCGCCGTGCTCTACCAGCTGAGCTACAGAGGACCACGTCAGTCGGTCCGGGCCTGTTGTTCCAGTCAGTCAGTCGGTCTGGGCCTGTTGTTCCAGTAAGTCGGTCGGTCCGGGCCTGTTGTTCCAGTCAGTTGGTCCGGGCCTGTTGTTCCAGTCAGTCAGTCGGTCTGGGCCTGTTGTTCCAGTAAGTCGGTCGGTCCGGGCCTGTTGTTCCAGTCAGTTGGTCCTGGCCTGTTGTTCCAGTCAGTTGGTCCGGGCCTGTTGTTCCAGTCAGTCGGTCTGGGCCTGTTGTTCCAGTCAGTCGGTCTGGGCCTGTTGTTCCAGTCAGTTGGTCCTGTTGTTCCAGTCAGTCGGTCCGGGCCTGTTGTTCCAGTCAGTCGGTCCGGGCCTGTTGTTCCAGTCAGTTGATCCTGTTGTTCCAGTCAGTCGGTCCGGGCCTGTTGTTCCAGTCAGTTGGTCCTGTTGTTCCAGTCAGTTGGTCCGGGCCTGTTGTTCCAGTCAGTTGGTCCGGGCCTGTTGTTCCAGTCAGTCGGTCTGGGCCTGTTGTTCCAGTCAGTTGGGCCTGTTGTTCCAGTCAGTCGGTCTGGGCCTGTTGTTCCAGTCAGTTGGGCCTGTTGTTCCAGTCAGTTGGGCCTGTTGTTCCAGTCAGTTGGGCCTGTTGTTCCAGTCAGTCGGTCCTGTTGTTCCAGTCAGTTGGGCCTGTTGTTCCAGTCAGTTGGTCCTGTTGTTCCAGTCAGTTGGGCCTGTTGTTCCAGTCAGTTGGTCCTGTTGTTCCAGTCAGTCGGTCCGGGCCTGTTGTTCCAGTCAGTTGGTCCTGTTGTTCCAGTCAGTTGGTCCTGTTGTTCCAGTCAGTCGGGCCGGGCCTGTTGTTCCAGTCAGTCGGGCCGGGCCTGTTGTTCCAGTCAGTTGGTCTGGGCCTGTTGTTCCAGTCAGTTGGTCCGGGCCTGTTGTTCCAGTCAGTTGGTCCGGGCCTGTTGTTCCAGTCAGTTGGGCCTGTTGTTCCAGTCAGTTGGTCCTGTTGTTCCAGTCAGTTGGTCCGGTCCTGTTGTTCCAGTCAGTTGGTCCTGTTGTTCCAGTCAGTTGGTCCTGTTGTTCCAGTCAGTTGGTCCGGGCCTGTTGTTCCAGTCAGTTGGGCCTGTTGTTCCAGTCAGTTGGTCCGGGCCTGTTGTTCCAGTCAGTTGGTCCGGGCCTGTTGTTCCAGTCAGTTGGGCCTGTTGTTCCAGTCAGTTGGTCCTGTTGTTCCAGTCAGTTGGTCCGGGCCTGTTGTTCCAGTCAGTTGGGCCTGTTGTTCCAGTCAGTTGGTCCTGTTGTTCCAGTCAGTTGGTCCTGTTGTTCCAGTCAGTTGGTCCTGTTGTTCCAGTCAGTTGGTCCTGTTGTTCCAGTCAGTTGGTCCTGTTGTTCCAGTCAGTTGGTCCGGGCCTGTTGTTCCAGTCAGTTGGTCCTGTTGTTCCAGTCAGTTGGTCCTGTTGTTCCAGTCAGTTGGTCCTGGCCTGTTGTTCCAGTCAGTTGGTCCGGGCCTGTTGTTCCAGTCAGTTGGTCCTGTTGTTCCAGTCAGTTGGTCCTGTTGTTCCAGTCAGTTGGTCCTGTTGTTCCAGTCAGTTGGTCCGGGCCTGTTGTTCCAGTCAGTTGGTCCGGGCCTGTTGTTCCAGTCAGTTGGTCCGGGCCTGTTGTTCCAGTCAGTTGGTCCTGTTGTTCCAGTCAGTTGGTCCTGTTGTTCCAGTCAGTTGGTCCTGTTGTTCCAGTCAGTTGGTCCTGTTGTTCCAGTCAGTTGGTCCTGTTGTTCCAGTCAGTTGTTCCAGTCAGTTGGTCCTGTTGTTCCAGTCAGTTGGTCCTGTTGTTCCAGTCAGTTGGTCCTGTTGTTCCAGTCAGTCGGGCCTGTTGTTCCAGTCAGTTGGTCCTGTTGTTCCAGTCAGTTGGTCCTGTTGTTCCAGTCAGTCGGGCCTGTTGTTCCAGTCAGTTGGTCCTGTTGTTCCAGTCAGTTGGTCCTGTTGTTCCAGTCAGTCGGGCCTGTTGTTCCAGTCAGTTGGTCCTGTTGTTGTTAGTTTGAGTCTACAGCTTCAACTGATAATGAAGAGACGCCCAGGTCAGATCCCAAATCTCACACGCAGACCCTAAACAGACAAACGTGACACGTTGCGAGTGGCCCCGTTCCTGGCCTGTTGTTCCAGTCAGATTGTGTCTATACATACAGTGGGGAGAACAAGTATTTGATCCACTGCCGATTTTGCAGGTTTTCCTACTTACAAAGCATGTAGAGGTCTGTAATTTTTATCATATGTACACTTCAACTGTGAGAGACGGAATCTAAAACAAAAATCCAGAAAATCACATTGTATGATTTTTAAGTAATTAATTTGCATTTTATTGCATGACATAAGTATTTGATACATCAGAAAAGCAGAACTTAATATTTGGTACAGAAACCTTTGTTTGCAATTACAGAGATCATACGTTTCCTGTAGGTCTTGACCAGGTTTGCACACACTGCAGCAGGGATTTTGGCCCACTCCTCCACACAGACCTTCTCTAGATCCTTCAGGTTTGGGGCTGTCGCTGGGCAATACAGACTTTCAGCTACCTCCAAAGATGTTCTATTGGGTTCAGGTCTGGAGACTGGCTAGGCCACTCCAGGGCCTTGAGATGCTTCTTACAGAGCCACTCCTTAGTTGCCCTGGCTGTGTGTTCTGGTCGTTGTCATGCTGGAAGACCCAGCCACGACCCACCTTCAATGCTCTTACTGAGGGAAGGAGGTTGTTGGCCAAGATCTCACGATACATGGGCCCCATCCATCCTCCCCCTCAATACGGTGCAGTCGTCCTGTCCCCTTTGCAGAAAAGCATCCCCAAATAATTATGTTTCCACCTCCATGCTTCACGGTTGGGGTGGTGTTCTTGGGGTTGTACTCATCCTTCTTCTTCCTCCAAACACGGCGAGTGGAGTTTAGACCAAAAAGCTCTATTTTTGTCTCATCAGACCACATGACCTTCTCCCATTCCTCCTCTGGATCATCCAGATGGTCATTGGCAAACTTCAGACGGGCCTGGAGATGCGCTGGCTTGAGCAGGGGGACCTTGCGTGCGCTGCAGGATTTTAATCCATGACGGCGTAGTGTGTTACTAATGGTTTTCTTTGAGACTGTGGTCCCAGCTCTCTTCAGGTCATTGACCAGGTCCTGCCATGTAGTTCTGGGCTGATCCCTCACCTTCCTCATGATCATTGATGCCCCACGAGGTGAGATCTTGCATTGAGCCCCAGACCGAGGGTGATTGACCGTCATCTTGAACTTCTTCCATTTTCTAATAATTGCACCAACAGTTGTTGCCTTCTCACCAAGCTGCTTGCCTATCGTCCTGTAGCCCATCCCAGCCTTGTGCAGGTCTACATTTTTATCCCTGATGTCCTTACACAGCTCTCTGGTCTTGGCCATTGTGGAGAGGTTGGAGTCTGTTTGATTGAGTGTGTGGACAGGTGTCTTTTATACAGGTAACGAGTTCAAACGGGTGCAGTTAATACAGGTAATGAGTGGAGAACGGGGGCTTCTTAAAGAAAAACTAAAAAGTCTGTGAGAGCCGGAATTCTTACTGGTTGGTAGGTGATCAAATACTTATGTCATGCAATAAAATGCAAATTAATTACTTTTTAAAAAATCATACAATGTGATTTTCTGGATTTTTGTTTTAGATTCCGTCTCTCACAGTTGAAGTGTATGATATGATAAAAATTACAGACCTCTACATGCTTTGTAAGTAGGAAAACCTGCAAAATCGGCAGTGTATCAAATACTTGTTCTCCTCGCTGTATGTATATGCCATAGTTGTGGCAGCTGTGCCCCTACCCATTTTCCAGATAATGCTAGGCTGGGCACACGTGACGAATCACACACGTGACCAATCACACACGTGACCAATCACACACGTGACCAATCACACACGTGACCAATCACACAATTGACCAATCACACACGTGACCAATGTCTAGGGCCGGAAAGGTTTTCCTGATCAACAAGACTTGACAGCAGTTGCACCATCATCTCCTGAAACATTTGTGGAAATTCATTAATCTCAAGCAAACCTATTCCAATTTGCTCTGCAGGCTAAAATAGGCTAAATGTGCAACAATTTGTGCAACCTGTGCAGGTTGAGTTACTGTAAGTTCAGTAGGATGGTAGTTCTCACCGGCCTTTCAGGTTCTCCAGTTCACGGTGATGTAGCATACTCTTCATATGCTCATCCATCTCCTGGGAGACAAGGACAGAAACTCTTTTAGTTCATTCATATCTAAAAGACAGCATGATATTATCAAAACAAAAAAAGGTAATGGTGATAAAAGCGTAATCTTTAGGTTTTTAGAAAAGCGCTATAAAAATAAAATTGTATAAATCACATGTAGACCGATAATCATTCAGTTTCTTTCCAGGAGGCTTTGAAGCGGTTTTACCTGTTTGGAGCTGTATACGATCTGACAGAGGATGCACTTCCTTTCTCTCCCCATGTTGGACGATGGTGGTGGGTTTCAAATCAGGCCATTACGTACTGTTGGGAGGAAATAAAAGGAGAATTTGTGAAAATAGTCTGTATAAAAAGCATCCCTGACTGAACGGACACTGGGCAAATTGTTTGTGTAATACTGCCGCCTCAATTCTAAATAAACGCCAGCTGCCCAAATACATGTAGACCACATTATGTTTCCTACAAGCATGCAGGACTGCTGCCAGTGGCCAGCTATCCTCTGACCCAGCAGAGTGTGTGTGCATGCTACTGGGCTGGCAAAGCCCCATCAGCTGGGACAGAGGGGAGCGGAGGTCATCTCTTTCCCACCTCCCACGTCTAGCTGGCTCTTCCTCAACATGCCACCCAACCCCGTCTGGCCTGCCCTGAATGCCAGCCCTGCAGCAGACTCTGTCAGGCCACAGTCTAATTCCAGAGCCAGCATACATCCCAAATGGTCCTATTCCCTATATATAGTGCACTACTTTTACAAATTAGTGCATTTTATAGGGAATAGGGTGCCATTTGGATGACCAGTCTGCTGATAGAACAGCTCTAGAGCCCGCAGCAGGGCTAGTGGAGAGGCTAGCGGAGGCTAGTGGAGAGGCTAGCGGAGGCTAGTGGAGAGGCTAATGCAGAGGCTAGTGGAGAAGCTAGTGGAGAGTCTAATGCATGGCTAATGCATGGCTAGTGGAGAAGCTAATGCAGAGGCTAGTGGAGAAGCTAGTGGAGAGGCTAATGCATGGCTAATGCATGGCTAGTGGAGAGGCTAGTGGAGAGGCTAATGCATGGCTAGTGGAGAGGCTAGTGGAGAGGCTAATGCAGAGGCTAGTGGAGAGGCTAGTGGAGAAGCTAGTGCCACATTTTCATTCAGGGTAAGTTGAGTTAGCTTGCCCAGGAGCAGATTAGTTCTGAAGGTTTTGTTGCCATAGAAATTTACCAGGCTAAAAAGGTGAGCCACTTCCGTGTGACCGGTTATCCCGAGTTTAACTCAGAGTTGACCAAAGTTACCTCGCTAACTGCTCAAACCTGATTCATAGTATACCCCGCTTGTCAAATGAACTATTATACTGAACAAAAACATAAAAACGCAACAATTTCAAAGATTTCACTGAGTTACAGATCATATAAGGAAATCAGTCAATTTAAATAAATTCATTAGGCCCTAATCTATGGATTTCACAACAGGGAAAGCAGATATGCATCTGTTGGTCACAGATATGTTTAAAAAAGAGGGTTGTGGATCAGAAAACCAGTCAGTATCTGACCACCATTGCCTCATGCAGCGCGACACATCTCCTTTGCATAGTTGATCAGGCTGTTGATTGTGGCCTGTGGAATGTTTCACCACTACTCTTCAATGGCTGTGCGAAGTTGCTGTATACTGTCGTACATGTCTATCCAGAGCATCCCAAACATGCTAAATTGGTGACATGTCTGGTGAGTATGCAGGCCATGGAAGAACTGGGACATTTTTCAGCTTCCAGGAACTGTGTACAGATCCTTGCGACATGGGGCAGTGCATTATCATGCTGAAACATGAGGTGATGGCGGCGGATGAATGGCACGACAATGGGCCTCAGGATCTCGTCACGGTATCTCTGCACATTCTAATTGCCATTGATAAAATGCAATTGTGTTCGTTGTCCGTAGTTTATGCCTGCCTGCCCATACCATAACCCCTCCGCCACCATGGGCACTCTGTTCACAACGTTGATGTCAGCAAACCGCTCGACCACACGACGCCATACAAGCTTGTCTGCCATCTGTCCAGTACAGTTGAAACCGGGATTCATCCGTGAAGAGCACACTTCTCCAACGTGCCAGTGGCCATCGAAGGTGACCATTTGCCCACTGAAGTAGGTTACAAAGCCAAACTGCAGTCAGGTCAAGACCCTGGTGAGGATGACGAGCACGCAGGTGAGCTTCCCTGAGACGGTTTCTGAAAGTTTGTGCAGAAAAACCCACCGTTCATCAGCTGTCCGGGTGGCTGGTCTTAGACCACCCCGCAGGTGAAGAAGATGGACGTGGAGGTCCTGGGCTGGTGTGGTTAGCGGTTGTGAGGCCAGTTGGACGTACTGCCAAATTCTCTAAAACAACGTTGGAGGCGGCTTATGGTAGAGAAATGAACATTAAATTCTCTGGCAACAGCTCTGGTGGACATTCCTGCAGTCAGCATGCCAATTGCATGCTCCCTCAAAACTTGAGACATCTGTGGCATTGTGTTGTGTGACAAAACTGCACATTTTAGAATGGCCTTTTATTGTCACCAACACAAGGTGCACCTGTGTAATGATCACGCTGTTTAATCAGCTTCTTGATATGCCACACCTGTCAGGTGGATGGATTATCTTGGCAAAGGAGAAATGCTCACTAACAGGGATGTAAACAAATTTGGGAGAAATAAGCTTTTTGTGCATATGTAAAAATTCTGGGATCTTTTATTTAAGCTCATGAAACATGGGACCAACACTTTACATGTTGCATTTACATTTTTGTTCAGTGTAAAAATTGAGTCACTCTGAGAAACAAATTGACTCTTGCATCAGTAAAAAGATTGAATCGTTCGTGAACTGCCCATTCCTACTGCACATCACAATTAATTGGTATACAGCCTAAAACTAATGCCTTCAAAATTATGTAAACATTCTGTACAATGTTGAATAAAATTACATTTAAATGTACTCTAGCGGTTGTCTGTGCGGTTTGTCCTTCAACTGCTCCACATGAGGCACAATATCCCCAGGAAAGTAATGTTCACTCGACTTTAGTTATTCCACATGTTGTTGTTACAGCCTGAATTCAAAATGGTTTAAATAGATTTGTATTCTCACCGATCTACACACAATACCCCATAATGACAAAGTGAAAATATGTTTTTAGAAACTTTTGCAAATGTATTGAAAATTATATACAGAAATATCTAACTCAGTGCTAGTCAGTGGAGTGGTTGTGTGGTCCAAGTCTGGGTTTAAGGGTCTCTTTTCCAAGCTTAAAAGGATAAACATTCACATGCAACGCCATCGGCCAGAAAAGATTGAATACATTGGCCTTGCTGTCAATCCAGCATGACTTCTGCCGCATTCAAAACAACTGGAAACTCGGAACTGGGAAATCTCAGACTTCAGTGAGTTCAAGACAACTGGGAACTCGGGAAAAAAAACTAGCTCCGACTGGGAAAACACGTTTTGAACTGTCATCCAACTCGGAATTCCAAGTCGGTAACTCAGGCATTTTTCTAGAGCTCCAACCTGAAGATCACTGACGTAATAATTCGACCTTGTTTTTTCCCCCGAGTTCCCAGTTGTCTTGAAAGTGCCAGACTTTGATGACAAAATTTGCCCACAAGGACCGCCGCACCACCTTCCTGTTCAAGTGAGCGCAGCACAACAAGGGGGCTGTCAATACATGCGTGGCTAACAACAAACACACCCGCCATAGCCAGTCCATTGTTTTGCTAGCAAGCTAACGTTAGCTTTGCTTAGGATAGAGCCTTGCCCCACACATGGCTCTGTTCACAACTGACTAGCTAGCTAACTGGTTTGGCGAAAAAGTGGCTAGTCAACGTTAGCTACTTCAGACACAAATGTAAGTATTTGGCTAACTTGTTTTATTTTTGTTTGTGTATGCATGAGGTTAGCTACTAACTAGGTAGATAACTAACATTAGCTAAAACATGTATATCAAACTAGCGAACGTTAGCTACGTTGGCTAACTAGCTAGCTAACGTTACTTCTATCTAGCGATGAAACAAACACACAGTTCTCACCACAGCTCTTCAAACTTACCCCCAAAACTCTTCTAATCTAAAATGAGAACCGCTTGTATGTAGCTAACTCGTGTACATTTAGCAAGAATACCTTTAAATACCTCGTTTACTGGCGCAAGTTCATCCACTTCCCGTCTTGCCGCTGGATCGACCCGGCTGCCCTTCCCCTTCCAGATGGGTTTCCTCCAGATGGATTTCTCCAGATGGGTTTCCTCCAGATGGGTTTCCTCCAGATGGGTTCTGGGCTGTGTTCCCGAACGTCAGCGTGTGAGAGGAAGAGGCGAAGCCAACGGTTGTTTTTTTTTTACCACAGATGGATCAACGAGACAAATATTTCACCGGATGTGTACCTGTGAAGTGGCCGGCAGTGGGAGAAGATGGAACGACACGGATTTTCACCGACATTCTGCTGATTTTCTCATCGATGAAACGTTTGATCTCAATACAGTTTTTCTGTTCCCAAAACAAAAAATCTGTTATGACAGACTTTACCCTGTTAGATTTTTACCCTTTACTAAAGTAAAAATAAAAAAAATAAATGCGTTGTTTAGAACGGGCGAAGGCGAATTGCGTCACACCCGCACTTCGCAGAGTAGGCGTTCCCTAACGGAAATATGCAAATATATGCTAAACGAACCAATAGGATCTCGCTAGCTCGTGCTTGGCTCCGCCCACCTCCTTGCTTGTTCTGCCCCACTATCACTCATTTGTTTCCATTTGAAACGACAGGCATGGAACCAGGTAAATGCCGAGGCACATATACAGAATTATCGAAGAAGTAACAAAATATTAGAATATTATAGTGGTAACTAATTGGGAAGATGAGCTGCAAACAGTAATAACCCAAGAGGACTGGGAGGACATATCTAGAAGCACGTCCAAGACAACCAACTCTCTCCTCTGGAGGTAATACTCTCGGAAAACTCAAATAATACAATCAAAATACAACCGTGACATCACACCAAGTTGCTGGCGTAACTATGGGGACAGCAGAGCTAACCACACCCACATATTATATTCCTGCCCAATCCTCAATCATTTCTGGATTGAAGTATACAAAGTATTGGAAGAGAGATTGACTTCATCGCTGCTTGTTTTTGTGAGAGGTGTGGACGAGCTGAATGTACCAAGCGGTCTGTTTGGAATACTGGCACACAGCTCGGACACCCATGCATACCCCACAAGACTCGTCACCAGAGGTCTCTTCACAGTCCCCAAGTCCAGAACAGACTATGGGAGGCGCACAGTACTACATGGAGCCATGACTACATGGAACTATATTCCACATCAGGTAACTGATGCAAGCAGTAGAATCAGATTTTTAAAAATAGGTAAAAATACACCTTATGGAACAGCGGGGACTGTGAAGAGACACACACACAGGTACAGACACACTTACATATAGACACTCACTCTACACACACGTACACACGGATGTTGTATTGTAAATATGTGATAGTGGAGTAGTGGCCTGAGGGAACACACTGAATGTATTGGGTAAAGTGTTATGAAATATAATGTCATGTAATGTTTTTAAATTGTATATAACTGCCTTAATGTTGCAGGACCCCAGGAAGAGTAGCTGCTGCCTTGGCAGCAACTAATGGGGATCCTTAATAAATACAAAATACTAATACATAAAAGTTGTTTAGTTTATTTATTTACTATTTGGTCGTTGTTTTGGTATTTTGTTCCTTTTTGGGGAATCCTGTTTGCATCCCTCACAGTAGGTGGCGGAATGCACATGAAATTGTGCGATCGCCAATATACCATAGAAGAAGACGAAGATCAGACTGCAACACACCATTAAAAGGTGGAAATATTTGTTCCATTCATATGGTGATATTTGGTACCACACGCGCCACATATGTTGTTGTACATCAAACATTTGAATGGCGACTCAGAACCACACGTCGGATTATGTGATAGACAACCATTTATTTAAATGGTGATTTTTGAGCCCGGGGGGCATAGGGTCTGAGCAAGCGAATCGAGGAATCCGGGAGAAAGAGAGTGCACTTGTTTGAAATGAAAAAGCTTTGCAGTAACTATTGATAAAGAAGAACATAAAAACTAAGCAGCTGCTTTACAAGTGGGATGCGCTGCTGGGGGCTACATCCCGAGGGGTTCGTGCTGATTGTAAGGAGATTGTGTCAGGAGAAGTGCAGTATTATCATAAGGAGACGTATACTTGGAATATGGAGGAGGAATGGAGGGGAAAAGAGAGGCAGAGGAGATCTAAGAGACAGAGGAAGAGGGTGAGATTGAGTCGGTAAGAAATGGCGGGGAAAAGGAAGATGGTTTGTTGAAGTGTGCAGAAGGGCATGAGACAAAGGAATGTGTAGCAGAGGGGAAAGTAGTGGTATGTGTTAATTGTAGGGGTGGACATGGGGCTGGGGATCAGACATGTCCTGTGCGAGAGAGGCAGGTTGAGGTTTCCAGGGTAAGAGTAGAGAAGAAGTTGTCATATGCTGAGGCAGTGAAGAAAGTAGAGGAAGATGGGTCAAGGAGGAGGGGAGTGGTGTGAGTAGTAGATCTGTACCTGTACAGAGGGATAAACAGAGGGATAGGCCAACAAGTGATATATGTTTCAGTAAACTTGGATTTTTGGCATTCATAGCAATGGTTATCAATTGTACTGCAGGGATGGAACGTAAGTCGCAGAAAATGGAGGTTGTGGTGGCAGCTGATGAGAGGTATTTGGATGTACGAGACTTGACATCAGAACGCTGATCAAGATGGGTGCTACCAGACCACCGTCCCAGCCATTAGATTGATGAGGGGAAAAAAACAATTTAATCCATTTTAGAATAAGGCTGTAAGATAACAAAATGTGGAAAAATTCAAGGGGTCTGAATACTTTCCAAATGCACTGTACATCTGGTGTATTAGAAGCAATTATTGGTACCATGATTTTTATTTACACAAAGATTGACCATGAAGATCATCATTTTTCCAATCACTATAATGGGGGATCCTGTTTTCTGCTAACAGTGACCACGTTTACATGCACACCAATATCCCGTTATTATTCAGGATATACAGTGGGGGAAAAAAGTATTTAGTCAGCCACCAATTGTGCAAGTTCTCCCACTTAAAAAGATGAGAGAGGCCTATAATTTATCATAGGTACACGTCAACTATGACAGACAAAATCCAGAAAATCACATTGTAGGATTTTTAATGAATTTATTTGCAAATTATGGTGGAAAATAAGTATTTGGTCAATAACAAAAGTTTCTCAATACTTTGTTATATACCCTTTGTTGGCAATGACACAGGTCAAACGTTTTCTGTATGTCTTCACAAGGTTTTCACACACTGTTGCTGGTATTTTGGTCCATTCCTCCATGCAGATCTCCTCTAGAGCAGTGATGTTTTGGGGCTGTCGCTGGGCAACACGGACTTTCAACTCCCTCCAAAGATTTTCTATGGGGTTGAGATCTGGAGACTGGCTAGGCCACTCCAGGACCTTGAAATGCTTCTTACGAAGCCACTCCTTCGTTGCCCGGGCGGTGTGTTTGGGATCATTGTCATGCTGTTTGACCCAGCCACTTTTCATCTTCAATGCCCTTGCTGATGGAAGGAGGTTTTCACTCAAAATCTCACGATACATGGCCCCATTCATTCTTTCCTTTACACGGATCAGTCGTCCTGGTCCCTTTGCAGAAAAACAGCCCCAAAGCATGATGTTTCCACCCCCTTGCTTCACAGTAGGTATGGTGTTCTTTGGATGCAACTCAGCATTCTTTGTCCTCCAAACACGACGAGTTGAGTTTTTACCAAAAAGTTCTATTTTGGTTTCATCTGACCATATGACATTCTCCCAATCCTCTTCTGGATCATCCAAATGCACTCTAGCAAACTTCAGACGGGCCTGGACATGTACTGGCTTAAGCAGGGGGACACGTCTGGCACTGCAGGATTTGAGTCCCTGGCGGCGTAGTGTGTTACTGATGGTAGGCTTTGTTACTTTGGTCCCAGCTCTCTGCAGGTCATTCACTAGGTCCCCCTGTGTGGTTCTGGGATTTTTGCTCACTGTTCTTGTGATCATTTTGACCCCACGGGGTGAGATCTTGCGTGGAGCCCCAGATCGAGGGAGATTATCAGTGGTCTTGTATGTCTTCCATTTCCTAATAATTGCTCCCACAGTTGATTTCTTCAAACCAAGCTGCTTACCTATTGCAGATTCAGTCTTCCCAGCCTGGTGCATGTCTACAATTTTGTTTCTGGTGTCCTTTGACAGCTCTTTGGTCTTGGCCAGAGTGGAGTTTGGAGTGTGACTGTTTGAGGTTGTGAACAGGTATCTTTTATACTGATAACAAGTTCAAACAGGTGCCATTAATACAGGTAACGGTGGAGGACAGAGGAGCCTCTTAAAGAAGAAGTTACAGGTCTGTGAGAGCCAGAAATCTTGCTTGTTTGTAGGTGACCAAATACTTATTTTCCACCATAATTTGCAAATAAATTCATTAAAAATCCTACAATGTGATTTTCTGGATTTTTTTCTCTCAATTTGTCTGTCATAGTTGACGTGTACCTATGATGAAAATTACAGGCCTCTCTCATCTTTTTAAGTGGGAGAACTTGCACAATTGGTGGCTGACTAAATACTTTTTTCCCC
Organism: Coregonus lavaretus; assembly: GCF_964263955.1. Lineage (NCBI taxonomy): Eukaryota > Metazoa > Chordata > Actinopteri > Salmoniformes > Salmonidae > Coregonus > Coregonus lavaretus. The sequence continues at coordinate 43,919,846 of NC_140014.1, forward strand.
CTCTGTATAAACATCATATCCCGTTTAAAATAACCAGAAAAAGCTTGTATCCCAGTTATGAGAAACCTGGATAAAATGCATGGGATATGCTGATCTTAGACGGGATACTGTGGCGCGTAAACATCTTGTCCCGTTTTTTCGCGGTCTGCGCAGGCTCAGTTTCACATATCGTGGATGTTGTGTGATTTTTTTTTTCTTCATCTGATTGTCAAACAAATCACTTCAAAAAGTAGGCTACCTGCGCAGTTCGATCCACCATAATTCCATACTAATTTATTTAGCTGATACTAAATCCATACTGGGCCGTATAGCCTACTGGCTACATTCACCCCTAATTTAGACAACTTTCTGCTTATAATTTCCGACGTTTGGTAGGCCATTTTTACATGCATCTTCTCTTCTGTCATAACTCGTTGCCCCAGAAGACTGAATAAAGTAGTGCTCACCAGAATAATGTCTTACATCGATTCTGTTTCGTCTAGGGACCGTGGAGAAAACGCAATCACTCCAAAACAGTGGAAAGATTGGTCCTGTGCAAAATGTCCAAATGTCATCAGTTTGACCAGCGTTTAAGGAAATTAAAAGCTGAGAAAACAATGAAACCTGTTTCTGATAAGACTTCAGTTCATCTTGGGTGCATATTTTATGTGGTTGAAATACTGTCTGCTTGCATAAGAAGGGTCAAAGATAACACATTACACGCGCAGTTGCATTTTCTCAAGAGACGCTGAAAGAAACAAATGATATTTCTCCACTCCTGTTCCCGAGACAAAATTAACATTTGTTGTATAATTTTATTGCAAGAAATGCATAATTCTGCAGGAGTTATTATAGGTCTACAATCAGTGTCCATATTTCAGTTACTATTCCATTTAACCCGTATGAATTTAAATTAGGAATATTCTGTTTTTTCATGGGTACAGGGATATTCGTGAGCGTGATATCCAAGGTGCTCTTATCCAAGGTGCATGTAAACATCTAATAATTATAATACAATCAGTGTCCATATTTCAGTTAATATACCATTTACATTTTTTACATTTTAGCAGACGCTCTTATCCAGAGCGATTTACAGTTAGAGAGTGCATACATTATATATTTTTTCATACTGGCCCCCCCGTGGGAATCGAACCCACAACCCTGGCGTTGCAAACGCCATGCTCTACCAACTGAGCTACATCGCTGCCGGCCATTCCCTCCCCTACCCTGGGCCAATTGTGCGCCGCCCCATGGGTCTCCCGGTCGCGGCCGGCTACGACAGAGCCTGGATTAGAACCAGGATCTCTAGTGGCGATGCCTTAGACCACTGCGCCACCCGTATGAATTTAAATTAGGAATATTCTGTTTATTCACGGGTACAGGGATATTCGTGAGCGCGATATCAAAGGTGCATGTAAACATCTTATCCCCGACTAAGACCTTAAACTGGATACGAGCTACTGTCCGGAATACTGTGCTCATGTAAACGTGGTCGATGCCTTCAGTGCTGCAGTCGGCCTTGGAACTCCCATGGTTTCAATGAGAGGGGGTAGTCGTTCTCCCCACCCGTTTTAGCATGGTCCGTGCTATCCGGGACAAGGTGACTTTTATCAATATATTCGGCTCTATTTAGTCTCCGATTCGAAAATGCTAATTAGCGTCAAAGTAGACATCATGCAAGACTACAAATCCCTGCAAGCTCCTGCACGTCATCTCTCGCTGGCACCTTTGCTAACAGGTACATTTTAAGAAATGTTGCCAATGTATTCATTACTACATTTAGCTAACATTAGATAGTTAATCCAGAGATTCTTAATTTTTCCTCGATTTCGCAGTCTCGTTCAGATCATAATGGTATTTGTAGTTCTTTATGATAGCCACATTAGCAGCTAATTAGCATTTCATTTGTTGGGGGGTAAATAGAGCCTAATGTATTGATAAAAGTCACCTTGTCCGAGAGAGATTGACACGGTTATCAAAACGTAATGCCAGGGTAAACCTACACGAAACACAGCGCTTATCTAAAATCCCCTACGGGTAAAATGAATGGTGGGAAAACGATTGGAACCATTTCCCTATTCGACCACTAGGATTTATGGGTATTTTGACTCATACTGTGGTACTCTATGGCCATTGAGAGCTTCCACCATTTTAAATTAGTCAACTGGGCGGGGATTCCTATCAATTGGGAGCAATCAGCCAATGAAGAAGAAGAAGAAAATTGACTACTTTAAAATGGAGATAGCCTCAATGGCGCTACCCATACTGTCACAGATGCTATAATGGTACACAGATACAAAGATGAGTCCTCTTATCTATTTTCATTGCCTGTTGTTCACACGCATATCTGCCCTCTCATTGGCTAGAATGGTCCCACCTGATCTTGCCTCCTCCCACGCACCATCCATCTTTGAGAACATGTATTTCCATTGTTAGAGCGGTCACTTGACTAGCTTGTCAATATAATAAACTATCTTTGGCGTAACCAAGTGTTAACCACGATGATGTACCATATATAAAACCTGGATTGCTGATGGGATTGAGAGGCCATATTGGTATTGATGGGATTGAAGCCACTGGTCGGCCATATTGGCACTTCCCAGTAGGAGCAGTCCTCCATAGGAATAAATGGAATTCTGAAGTATTTCAATTAAATGTTTCAAGGACAAAATTACATGTATTTAAGTATATACTTTAGTAAGGAAAATGTTTATTTTAAATGTAATTATGTTTAGCTCACATAATATAATTTAAAAGTATGCATTAAGGTGTCTGCAATAGAATAAATGTGGCAAAGACGAATGTAGACGTTAATAAATGCATTTCTATATCTCTATAAATATTTTTTACATTCGTGGGGGAGCGCCAAGATGGAGGCACGGTGGCTTCAACACAGCGCCCCCTATCGGTCATCTAGTATATACCGGCACGGTGGCTTCAACACAGCGCCCCCTATCGGTCATCTAGTATATACCGGCACGGTGGCTTCAACACAGCGCCCCCTATCGGTCATCTAGTATATACCGGCACGGTGGCTTCAACACAGCGCCCCCTATCGGTCATCTAGTATATACCGGCACGGTGGCTTCAACACAGCACCCCCTATCGGTCATCTAGTATATACCGGCACGGTGGATTCAACACAGCGCCCCCTATCGGTCATCTAGTATATACCGGCACGGTGGCTTCAACACAGCGCCCCCTATCGGTCATCTAGTATATACCGGCACGGTGGCTTCAACACAGCGCCCCCTATCGGCCATCTAGTATATACCCGTATACAAATCATTGGTTAACCAACAACTGACTGCTTATGAATGAAGGCCATTACATTGATGTAGGTACAGTTGCAAGTGGTGTTGCAGATTATTATTGGGGATTTAGGGGCACATGTTCATAGACAGTGACTAAACACAATTAATTGCAACAGCAAAAAGGTTTTATTTCACAGTAAAAACTCTGCACAATTTCAAGTAAATCCCAGGTAATTGTTGATCAGTCCAGTTTTTCCAAGATGTGTAAAGTATTGAGGTCGTATTCGTAAATATTTGCATAGTGTGTAGAAGCAAAGAAAACAGTAGTAGACTATTACTCTGGGTTCCGTAACAGTCAGTCGTTCAGTCGTATGAGTCTGTCGTTCAGTCGTATGAGTCTGTCGTTCAGTCGTATGAGTCTGTCGTTCAGTCGTATGAGTCTGTCGTTCAGTCGTATGAGTCAGTCGTTCAGTCGTATGAGTCTGTCGTTCAGTCGTATGAGTCAGCCGTTCAGTCGTATGAGTCTGTCGTTCAGTCGTATGAGTCTCGTTCAGTCGTATGAGTCTGTCGTTCAGTCGTATGAGTCTGTCGTTCAGTCGTATGAGTCTGCCGTTCAGTCGTATGAGTCAGCCGTTCAGTCGTATGAGTCTGTCGTTCAGTCGTACGAGTCTGTCGTTCAGTCGTACGAGTCTGTCGTTCAGTCGTACGAGTCTGCCGTTCAGTCGTACGAGTCTGCCGTTCAGTCGTACGAGTCTGCCGTTCAGTCGTACGAGTCTGCCGTTCAGTCGTACGAGTCTGCCGTTCAGTCGTACGAGTCTGTCGTTCAGTCATATGAGTCAGTTGTTCAGTCGTATGAGTAATCCAGTGAGATATAAAGTTAAAACTGACTCCTTCATTCTATATACATTCATTCTTTGTAAAAGGGAAACAAACCACGGAAAAACAAACAAATAAGCAATTGCATCATGGTCCACATTTGGTAAGCACTACTCACTGTTCCCTTTTTACAATTTGTTCCCTTTACATTTTTTTTTTATATACATAAAATATCCAGAGGCGATAAGATACTTAACAATTTAAGTTATTCTAAAAATAATACACGTTTTAAAATATCTCACTGCTCAATTTAAACTCAGATTTAAGAATGTTATGGCAGGTAAACTGAGGAATTTATCTTGATAGGCCTACAGTTCATGTCAGTTTTTGATGGTTCAGAAACAAGTTTTCCTCAGCAACAGTTTCATAACATTCATAAATACAATTTCCAATCATATTTCCCAGTAACATTTTGGAATGCTACAAAAATCATTGTGAATTTGACCTTTGGTTGAGTTGTCTAAAATCGTAACACGTTACCATCTCATCAATATTTATACGTACAAAATCTGATGTGATGATCCCAAAACAACATTTTAAAACCTGGGCAATATTTGCCATTAAAAGCAAGTGCCTCAGTAATTGGTTGAAAAAAGTTCCTTCACGGGAAAAATAAAGTGATATTCTATTCTATTAATATGAGTATTAGCTACTATGTCTCTCTGAGCCGATGTGGTTCAGTTCCTTGTTTCTGTTTCTCAGGTGCCTCTTACGAATCTTAATGACCCATTTCACACTGAAACTGGCAAAGTTAGCAGCCTTGAACAGAGCCATGAACACGCCACACAGAATGGCAACTGTATTCCACGGATTGGCTGTCACGATCTGTGGAGAAACATGGGTAAAAAATATTTCATTGTTAGTTATACGCCTATTCCTCAGAGCAGGGATAGGATTTTAAAAAAAAACTACACCAGTAGAATAGGATAGAATGGAATAAAACAGAATATAGAAAAATAGAATAGATGCTATTCTAATAATGCAATATAAATATGTTCGCTTACATCTCTGACTTCTTGTACAAAGGGATCCCTCCATTCAAACGCAACAAAGAAAAGCTGAATGGCTTCTTGCTCTGATACAGGTCTCTTGTCATTATATTTGACCACACTAGACTGGAAGAACAGACAACTGTAATGTTCTCATCATGATGTAGAAAACCCTTTGTACTCATTAGGAACAAAAAAATGTGACAGCTACAACAGGAACATGTAAAGGGAAAATATCATCTTTGCAACATGTCGCATGTTTTCTGCCACAGTAGATGCTAAAATTAATCATTTAGCTAATCTTATCAAAATTAAAAGGTGAAATAAATAAAAATAGACAACATTTAAGGAAACCTGAATGTTTAGGAACATTACTGACCTCTTGCCGGAACTCCATGGACTCGTTCTTCTTCCCAGAGGTCTTGACCAGTGACATCTTGACCCAGGTCCTGAAGCCTCCAGAGAACGTCCTCATGGAGTAGTTCCTCTCACAGGCCTGCATGAACGCTGATTTATCCACGCTATAACAGGAGGTGGAGGGCAGAAAAAAATGGTTGTTGTTATACGCACATCTCAATACACTTAGGTTACACTATATTACTCGTTAAACCTGGGATTTTAAACTCTATTACACTCTAAACCAGGGATTTTAAACTCTATTACACTCTAAACCAGGGATTTTAAACTATATTACTCGTTAAACCTGGGATTTTAAACTCTATTACACTCTAAACCAGGGATTTTAAACTCTATTACACTCTAATCCAGGGATTTTAAACTCTATTACACTCTAATCCAGGGATTTTAAACTCTACTACACTCTAAACCAGGGATTTTAAACTCTATTACACTCTAATCCAGGTATTTTAAACTATATTACACTCTAATCCAGGGATTTTAAACTCTACTACACTCTAAACCAGGGATTTTAAACTCTATTACACTCTAAACCAGGGATTTTAAACATCTATTACACTCTAAACCAGGGATTTTAAACCTCTATTACACTCTAAACCAGGGATTTTAAACTCTATTACACTCTAAACCAGGGATTTTAAACTCTACTACACTCTAAACCAGGGATTTTAAACTCTATTACACTCTAATCCAGGGATTTTAAACTCTAGAACACTATTAACCAGGGATTTTAAACTATTTTACACTCTAATCCAGGGATTCCAAACTCTATTAAAAACTCTAAACCATGGATTTTAAACTATATTACACTCTAATACAGGGATTTTAAACTCTACTACACTCTAAATCAGGGATTTTAAACTCTATTACACTCTAATTCGGGAATTTTAAACTCTACTACACTCTAAACCAGGGATTTTAAACTCTACTACACTCTAAACCAGGGATTTTAAACTCTACTACACTCTAAACTAGGGCTTTTAAACTCTATTACACTCTAATCCAGGGATTTTAAACTCTATTACACTCTAATCCAGGGATTTTAAACTCTACTACACTCTAATCCAGGGATTTTTAAACTCTATTACACTCTAATCCAGGGATTTTAAACTCTACTACACTCTAATCCAGGGATTTTAAACTCTATTACACTCTAATCCAGGGATTTTAAACTCTATTACACTCTAATTCAGGGATTTTAAACTCTACTACACTCTAAACCAGGGATTTTAAACTCTACTACACTCTAAACCAGGGATTTTAAACTCTATTACACTCTAAACCAGGGATTTTAAACTCTATTACACGCTAATCCAGGGATTTTAAACTCTATTACACTCTAATCCAGGGATTTTAAACTCTATTACACTCTAATCCAGGGATTTTAAACTCTACTACACTCTAATCCAGGGATTTTAAACTCTACTACACTCTAAACCAGGGATTTTAAACTCTACTACACTCTAATCCAGGGATTCCAAACTCTATTAAAAACTCTAAACCATGGATTTTAAACTATATTACACTCTAATACAGGGATTTTAAACTCTACTACACTCTAAATCAGGGATTTTAAACTCTATTACACTCTAATTCAGGAATTTTAAACTCTACTACACTCTAAACCAGGGATTTTAAACTCTACTACACTCTAAACCAGGGATTTTAAACTCTACTACACTCTAAACTAGGGCTTTTAAACTCTATTACACTCTAATCCAGGGATTTTAAACTCTATTACACTCTAATCCAGGGATTTTAAACTCTACTACACTCTAATCCAGGGATTTTTAAACTCTATTACACTCTAATCCAGGGATTTTAAACTCTACTACACTCTAATCCAGGGATTTTAAACTCTATTACACTCTAATCCAGGGATTTTAAACTCTATTACACTCTAATTCAGGGATTTTAAACTCTACTACACTCTAAACCAGGGATTTTAAACTCTACTACACTCTAAACCAGGGATTTTAAACTCTATTACACTCTAAACCAGGGATTTTAAACTCTATTACACTCTAATCCAGGGATTTTAAACTCTATTACACTCTAATCCAGGGATTTTAAACTCTATTACACTCTAATCCAGGGATTTTAAACTCTACTACACTCTAATCCAGGGATTTTAAACTCTACTACACTCTAAACCAGGGATTTTAAACTCTACTACACTCTAAACCAGGGATTTTAAACTCTACTACACTCTAAACCAGGGATTTTAAACTCTATTACACTCTAATCCAGGGATTTTAAACTCTACTACACTCTAATCCAGGGATTCTAAACTCTACTACACTCTAATCCAGGGATTTTAAACTCTACTACACTCTAATCCAGGGATTTTAAACTCTACTACACTCTAAACCAGGGATTTTAAACTCTACTACACTCTAAACCAGGGATTTTAAACTCTACTACACTCTAAACCAGGGATTTTAAACTCTACTACACTCTAAACCAGGGATTTTAAACTCTATTACACTCTAAACCAGGGATTTTAAACTCTATTACACTCTAAACCAGGGATTTTAAACTCTATTACACTCTAAACCAGGGATTTTAAACTCTATTACACTCTAATTCAGAGATTTTAAACTCTACTACACTCTAAACCAGGGATTTTATACTCTACTACACTCTAAACCAGGGATTTTAAACTCTATTACACTCTAATTCAGGGATTTTAAACTCTACTACACTCTAAACCAGGGATTTTAAACTCTATTACACTCTAAACCAGGGATTTTAAACTCTATTACACTCTAATTCAGGGATTTTATACTCTACTACACTCTAAACCAGGGATTTTAAACTCTACTACACTCTAAACCAGGGATTTTAAACTCTACTACACTCTAAACCAGGGATTTTAAACTCTACTACACTCTAAACCAGGGATTTTAAACTCTATTACACTCTAAACCAGGGATTTTAAACTCTATTACACTCTAATCCAGGGATTTTAAACTCTATTACACTCTAATCCAGGGATTTTAAACTCTACTACACTCTAAACCAGGGATTTTAAACTCTATTACACTCTAATCCAGGGATTTTAAACTCTACTACACTCTAAACCAGGGATTTTAAACTCTATTACACTCTAAACCAGGGATTTTAAACTCTATTACACTCTAATCCAGGGATTTTAAACTCTACTACACTCTAAACCAGGGATTTTAAACTCTATTACACTCTAATCCAGGTATTCTAAACTATATTACACTCTAATCCAGGGATTTTAAACTCTACTACACTCTAATCCAGGGATTTTAAACTCTATTACACTCTAAACCAGGGATTTTAAACTCTATTACACTCTAAACCAGGGATTTTAAACTCTATTACACTCTAATCCAGGGATTTTAAACTCTTTTACACTCTAATCCAGGGATTTTAAACTCTACTACACTCTAATCCAGGGATTTTAAACTCTATTACACTCTAATCCATGGATTTTAAACTCTACTACACTCTAATCCAGGGATTTTAAACTTTTATTTTATAGTATAAGGGGGAGTGAAAACCTGCAGACACTCGGCCCTCCAGCTGTGCTCTAAACGAACAAACTGGGCCAGTGCTTTACCTTCTGGACAGGTCGTTGTATTAAAATGGGCCAGTGCTTTACCTTCTGGACAGGTCATTGTATTAAACTGGGCCAGTACTTTACCTTCTGGACAGGTCGTTGTATTAAACTGGGCCAGTGCTTTACCTTCTGGACAGGTCGTTGTATTAAACTGGGCCAGTATTTTACCTTCTGGACAGGTCGTTGTATTAAACTGGGCCAGTATTTTACCTTCTGGACAGGTCGTTGTATTAAATGGGCCAGTATTTTACCTTCTGGACAGGTCGTTGTATTAAACTGGGCCAGTATTTTACCTTCTGGACAGGTCGTTGTATTAAACTGGGCCAGTATTTTACCTTCTGGACAGGTCGTTGTATTAAACTGGGCCAGTATTTTACCTTCTGGACAGGTCGTTGTATTAAACTGGGCCAGTGCTTTACCTTCTGGACAGGTTGTTGTATTAAACTGGGCCAGTGCTTTACCTTCTGGACAGGTCGTTGTATTAAACTGGGCCAGTATTTTACCTTCTGGACAGGTCGTTGTATTAAACTGGGCCAGTATTTTACCTTCTGGACAGGTCGTTGTATTAAACTGGGCCAGTGCTTTACCTTCTGGACAGGTCGTTGTATTAAACTGGGCCAGTATTTTACCTTCTGGACAGGTCGTTGTATTAAACTGGGCCAGTATTTTACCTTCTGGACAGGTCGTTGTATTAAACTGGGCCAGTGCTTTACCTTCTGGACAGGTCGTTGTATTAAACTGGGCCAGTATTTTACCTTCTGGACAGGTCGTTGTATTAAACTGGGCCAGTATTTTACCTTCTGGACAGGTCGTTGTATTAAACTGGGCCAGTGCTTTACCTTCTGGACAGGTCGTTGTATTAAACTGGGCCAGTATTTTACCTTCTGGACAGGTCGTTGTATTAAACTGGGCCAGTATTTTACCTTCTGGACAGGTCGTTGTATTAAACTGGGCCAGTGCTTTTATCTTCTGGACAGGTCGTTGTATTAAACTGGGCCAGTGCTTTACCTTCTGGACAGGTCGATGTATTAAAATGGGCCAGTGCTTTACCTTCTGGACAGGTCGTTGTAATAAACTGGGCCAGTATTTTACCTTCTGGACAGGTCGTTGTATTAAACTGGGCCAGTGCTTTACCTTCTGGACAGGTCGTTGTATTTGTCGAAGAGCATGTATGTGATGGCACTGAAATCTTCTTCTGTCTCGTTCTTACTGAACTGCAGGAAGATTAACTCCCTGTTTCTGACATCTGTTGGACCGCTGACCACCAAGGCTTGCTTCTACAACAACCAGGAAAGGAATTCATTTATTAAATGACTGAATGACTGACTGACTGAACAACCGACTAATCTCAGAAACCCAGAACTAAAATCTTCCATAATTGCGTCAAATACCATTTATGTTACGTAGCCTGTCCATGAGAGATTACTAAGCAACCAACCAACCAACCAAGCAACCAACCAACCAACCAAGCAACCAACCAACCAACCAACCAAGCAACCAACCAAGCAACCAACCACCCAACCAACCACCCAACCAACCAACCAAGCAACCAACCAAGCAACCAACCAAGCAAGCGACCAATGAATGAACGAAAATGCTTAGAACAAATGTTGCAGTGTTCTATCTATAGATGTGTTGTTCTCACAAATTAACCAACCAACCAATAAACCAACCAATAAACCAACCAACCAACCAACCAATAAACAAATGAATGTGCATAAGTGCTCTATAGTAGTATGGTTCTCACCACGGTGTGGTTGGTGAAGGGGCCAGTGTAGGTCACCTCCTCCATGACACAGTCTCCTGGCTGGGGCTTCCCTGGGGTGACCAGCGGGGGGATATGGGCATGGTGGTGGTGCTGACAGCTCAGCAGCTGAGCTGTACCAGGGTACAGGGCGATGCCTGCTCACAAAAGGATGTTCCATCAAGAAAACTAAGATTTAAATCAAAATTAGCATAATGTTCTCTCAAAAAAAAAAAAAATATATAAGCTTGACATTTTGTAAAAAAATAAATAATGTTTAATAATTATATTCTCTCTCCCCAAAAGCTTCATATTCTCTCTGATCAGCATTCACACTAAACCAACATCTTAAATCCAGCTAAATAGAGACCTTTATTAAACACATCTGTTGGTGTATTGTAAAGTGTATCTGTTGGTGTATTGTAAAGTGTATCTGTTGGTGTATTGTAAAGTGTATCTGTTGGTGTATTGTAAAGTGTATCTGTTGGTGTATTGTAAAGTGTATCTGTTGGTGTATTGTAAAGTGTATCTGTTGGTGTATTGTAAAGTGTATCTGTTGGTGTATTGTAAAGTGTATCTGTTGGTGTATTGTAAAGTGTATCTGTTGGTGTATTGTAAAGTGTATCTGTTGGTGTATTGTAAAGTGTATCTGTTGGTGTATTGTAAAGTTACCCCCCGGACACTGATCTTGGGTCAGTTTTGTATTCCCCCCCCCCCCCCCTAATGGTTAAGGTTAGGATTTGGGGGGGGGGGGTGATCCTTGATCTGTACGTTGGAGCAGTTGCACCAACCTGGGGGAGAGAAGACATCCACCTCCTTGTATGTGACGGACATGACAGGGTGACTGAGCTTCTCCATGAAGTCGGTGATGGTTTGGTAGGCCAGGAACACCGCCACAGCAGTCAACACCAGGTAGATGAACAGTAGCAGGACGGTGAACACGTTCTTCAGACAGGCCTTGTTGAATAACGTAAACGTGTTGCCGTTCACTGTGTCTTCCTCTGGAATAATAATGTCAATAAAAAGGTACAAATTATTAAATAATTAAATGGAAAGGAAAGATTGTTAATCGATACTAGAGAGGGACATGAATGACATATTATAGGTAATAAAATAGAGATAATATGAATATTACAGTAGTCTTTACAATATACTTTTTTGGGAATAGACTAGAATAGAATTGACTAGAATAGAAAATAATACAATTGAATATAGTAAAAAATTATAGTCAGAACCTGGTAGAACACTGGCAATGGATTCTTCTGGCTCCTCCAGGCCACCGTTGGCACTGCCATTGTCTTGGTAGAAGTCTGGGGTTTGTAGTTCTTCCTCCTCGTCATTGAACTGTATCAAATAAAAAGGTACAGATTTGTACTATTAAATGGTTGATTTAACACAAAGTATTAGTGCACATAAAGTACAGTGTCTTCCACTTCCAGATCCAAAAGCAGACAGGTGGGTCTGGAGACTTTCAAGTACACTACCGTAATGGTAAAGCAAAAGTCTTAAATCAGCTGTAAGTCACATGATCTTGTTTCTATACAAGGATCCGCTCCTAGAGGTTAGTCCCAATATTTCCCCCCAACTTCCTGAAAAGTAATCGATCAATACAGATAGATACAATTGTAAAGTCATTGATAATGACATGAAATCAATAATCAATTAAAATCCGTCAGTGGCCATAACAGAACTTACTTCTTGGTATGAACGGGAGGTCTCCTTCCTAAGCATTCCGACTCGTCTTCAAAGAATACTTGGACTTACTATATAGTTCATTAAAACTCCGGATATTATAAATGATCCATTTTTATTCATAATAAAAAAAAAATCCTCATGTGGCTCTCATGCAGGTAGAGATATTTAACAGGCGGATTTGGTCACGTTCGTGCGTAGTTAAGCAGTAGCCTACACCTAATTATACAACTACTCTGCTAGCACTAACGATGACGTCACTTTCCTATGGTAATGAGGGAACATTCAAAATAAAAGCCCGCATTTCAAAACATTGCAAGGTGGATAACTCATTAAAAAGATATTACATTTTAATCTATGTCGATTTTTATTGTGCTTATAAACAAATGCAAGAAGGAATTTATGAAAAAAAAAAAAAAAATATATATATATATATATATACATATTTTAAGACCACTATTGAAAAATACAATATTCAGACTGGTATGTTGACAATATTTTGCTTATAGTGAAAAACGTTTATTTGCGCTGATGTAAAAGTTGGATCCGAGCTCCTGAGTGGCGCAGTGGTCTAAAGCACTGCATCGCAGTGCTAGCTGTGCCACTAGAGATCCTGGTTCGAATCCAGGCTCTGTCGCAGCCGGCCGCGACCGGGAGACTCATGGGCGGCGCACAATTGGCCCAGCGTTGTCCAGGGTAGGGGAGGGAATGGCCGGCAGGGATGTAACTCAGTTGATAGAGCATGGCGTTTGCAACGCCAGGGTTGTGGGTTCGATTCCCACGGGGGGCCAGTATAAAAAAAAAAAAAATGTATTCACTAACTGTAAGTCGCTCTGGATAAGAGCGTCTGCTAAATGACTAAAATGTAAATCTGTAGAATCTATATAAGGTATCATTTCATGGGGTTTTGAATAATATGGAGTGTTGCTGGACTGTGATAGCACCTGAGAACGTAGTCACATTGGACAGTTATAGCCATAGATATGCAACATAAAGTTAGCAGTAGTAATTGCGTTACTTTAAATCTTAAGATGATGGATTACTTAAGCCTGTATGAAAGATTTTAGAGGATACCTTACTTCCAATTCAGAAATACCTTGCATTGCAGTATCTGGCAGTGCATGGGGTTGTGGTGGATGTGACACTAAACTATGAATTTTCTCATCTGTGCCCCCATTTTAGTTGTGGTGTTTATGTGTGCTTGTTTTCTAAAGCAGTCTTATTAGAGCGCAATGTGAATACACTTGAGTAAAAAATACTTTAAAGTACTACTTAAGTAGTTTTTTGGGTATCAGTACTTTACTTTACTATTTGTATTATTGCCAACTTTTACTTTTACTTCACTACATTCCTAAAGAAAATAATGTAGTTTTTACTCCATACAGCTCCGAGGCAGGATTGTGTTGAGGCACAGAACTGGGGAAGGGTACCAAAACATTTCTGCAGCATTGAAAGTCCCTAAGAACACAGTGGCTTCCATCACTCTGAAATGGAAGAAGTTTGGAACCACCAAGACTCTTCCTAGAGCTGGCCGCCCGGCACAAACTGAGCAATCTGGGGAGAAGGGCCTTGGTCAGGGAGGTGACCAAGAACCCGATAGTCACTCTGACAGAGCTTTAGAGTTCTTCTAGGTAGATGGGAGAACCTTCCAGAAGGACAACCATCTCTGCAGCACTCCACCAATCAGGCCTTTATGGTAGAGTGGCCAGACGGAAGCCACACCTCAGTAAAAGGTATATGACAGCCCGCTTGGAGTTTGCCAAAAGGCACCTAAAGGACTTTCAGACCATGAGAAACAAGATTATCTGGTCTGATGAAACCAAGATTGAACTCTTTGGTCCTGTGTAGCAACGCTACCCATCCAACCTGACAGCGCTTGAGAGGATCTGCAGAGAAGAATGGGAGAAACTCCCCAAATACAGGTGTGCCAAGCTTGTAGCGTCATACCCAAGAAGACTCAATGCTGTAATCATCTCCCGAGTGGCGCAGTGGTCTAAGGCACTGCATCACAGTGCTAGCTGTGCCACTAGAGATCCTGGTTCGAATCCAGGCTCTGTCGTAGCCGGCCGCGACCGGGAGACCCATGGGGCGGCGCGCAATTGGCCCAGCATCGTCCAGGGTAGGGGAGGGAATGGCCGGCGAATGGCCGGCAGGGATGTAGCTCAGTTGATAGAGCATGGCGTTTGCAACGCCAGGGTTGTGGGTTCGATTCCCACAGGGGGTATGAAAAATAAAATAATGTATGCACTAACTGTAAGTCGCTCTGGATAAGAGCGTCTGCTAAATAATGTAAATGTAATCGCTGCCAAAGGTGCTTCAACAAAGTACTGAGTAAAGGGTCTGAATACTTATGTAAATGAAATATTTCCGTTTTTATTTTTAATAAATTAGCAAAATTGTCTAAAAACCCTATTTTGCTTTGTCATTATGGGGTATTTATGTGTAGATTGATGAGGAAAAAAGTTCGGAGCCTGCTGGTTTTCTGTTCTACCTGATAATTAATTGCACCCACCTGGTGTCCCAGGTCTAAATAATTCCCTGATTAGAGGGGAATCACCCCCCTGGTGTCCCTGATTAGAGGGGAATCACCCCCCTGGTGTCCCAGGTCTGAATCATTCCCTGATTAGAGGGGAATCACCCCCCTGGTGTCCCTGATTAGAGGGGAATCACCCCCCTGGTGTCCCTGATTAGAGGGGAATCACCCCCCTGGTGTCCCTGATTAGAGGGGAATCACCCCCCTGGTGTCCCAGGTCTGAATCAGGCCCTGATTAGAGGGGAATCACCCCCCTGGTGTCCCTGATTAGAGGGGAATCACCCCCCTGGTGTCCCTGATTAGAGGGGAATCACCCCCCTGGTGTCCCTGATTAGAGGGGAATCACCCCCCTGGTGTCCCAGGTCTGAATCAGTCCCTGATTAGAGGGGAATCACCCCCCTGGTGTCCCAGGTCTGAATCAGGCCCTGATTAGAGGGGAATCACCCCCCTGGTGTCCCTGATTAGAGGGGAATCACCCCCCTGGTGTCCCTGATTAGAGGGGAATCACCCCCCTGGTGTCCCTGATTAGAGGGGAATCAACCCCCTGGTGTCCCTGATTAGAGGGGAATCACCCCCCTGGTGTCCCAGGTCTGAATCATTCCCTGATTAGAGGGGAATCTCTCCCCTGGTGTCCCAGGTCTGAATCAGTCCCTAATTAGAGGGGAATCACCCCCCTGGTGTCCCTGATTAGAGGAGAATCACCCCCCTGGTGTCCCTGATTAGAGGGGAATCACCCCCCTGGTGTCCCTGATTAGAGGGGAATCACCCCCCTGGTGTCCCTGATTAGAGGGGAATCACCCCCCTGGTGTCCCTGATTAGAGGGGAATCACCCCCCTGGTGTCCCTGATTAGAGGGAAATCACCCCCCTGGTGTCCCAGGTCTGAATCATTCCCTGATTAGAGGAGAATCACCCCCCTGGTGTCCCTGATTAGAGGGGAATCAACCCCCTGGTGTCCCTGATTAGAGGGGAATCACCCCCCTGGTGTCCCAGGTCTGAATCAGTCCCTGATTAGAGGGGAACAATGAAAATATGCAGTGGAAATTTCAACATACCAGTATTGGTGTAAACTTTCTAAATAAATGCTGGTATAAATAATAATACAATATATATATTTTTTAAGTTACTTATTTGTAAACAAAAACAAACAAAACAATTATTTCATTTAAGTAAATTATCCTTAATTATTATTAATATATAATATATATTAATATATATAAATATAATAATAATATATAATTAATAATTATTATATAATAATATATATTGACTGGTTGCAATGTTGTGAAACATAGTTGTACTGCACTAGAGTAGGGCCCCCCTAACCCCTTCCGGCATTGGGGAACATTCTAACCTATTCACTCGGGGTTCCCTTCCGGCGTTGGGGAACATCCCGTGCACCCGCCACGTCTATTTCTATAGGCACAAGCACTGTTCACACCCCTCTTGTTGGTGGAGAGAGTTTTACAGTTTTAAAGCTAACGTTCTTGCAATTATATACATTTTGCCATGTCTAATATGTATTCATGTGATATTTGATTGACAAAAAAATTACAACAATATCTATGGGCTAAAAAAAAAACGACATAAAAAAAAACGTTAGCTGACATGGGCTAGTTCATCTGGACATTTCGGGATAGATTATAAATATCTCTCTAAGGAATGCAATGGCTAACATGACAAGAGGAGGAACTGATGCGCTACCTTGTGCAGTCTACTATAACAACCACTGCACTAGATTGCAAAATAATATCGATATTCCCAATGTTTAGTAAGTCTTTGTATGGGACTCTTATTTTGAGGAGGGGGGGGGATCCGCGAACGTGCTGCCAGCATAACATCCTACTGCCAGGAGAACGGTAATCTATATTGTAGTCCGTTGGTAGAGGAGTGTATGCGTTGCCCTTAACTGATGATGACAGGGCGGTTTTATCTTTTCCCTGAAGTGTAAACTTGTCCCAGAACGGTTTTAAGAGAGGCATCCAATTTGACCCGCCTATTATATGCACGGCGCAGCACTTTTGGCCGCTGGCGGCAAATGATTCGTAGGACGTGATCAGAAACCACATGATCAGAAACCACATGACCATCTGGTGAACGTTTGGGCAAATCCAATATTTATCGGGGAACGTGGATCAAGTTTACTTCTAACTTTAATTCCACTTTCTTCTCTAGTAGCCTACTTGTGTTCGCGGGCTCATATCTTGGGCTATTATTATTATATTATTATTATTAAATTACGCATGTTCTTGGGTTGTTAGGCCAATTAGAGCAGGAACCAGGAAGCAAAGGATCTATTAAGAAGAGGACATCGGAATTATTTATGAATGTTGTTCGAGGCTTGTCCAAAAAGCCAGGCAACCATGGTAACACCAGTGCAACTTTGTATCACATGTGTGCTTCTCGTGTTGAGTTTGGCAGACGATGTTAAACTTAAACACAAACCGTCCTCAAAACCTGTCCGACTGTTCACCGACGAAGATTTAAAAAGGCACGACGGGAGTGAGGTTAGGTACTTGTTATGATGTGTCTATGGTGTTGGCTAGCTCTGGTCCATGGCGTTAGGTCGCCGTTCCTTCGCTAGTAGAAGTAGTGGAGGAACACGCGCTAACGACCTGGACCAGAGCTATGGGTGTAGCTAACCCATGTTTCTTCACTGAAATTAGGCCTAGCCTTCAATTGGCTAATGGAAGTATGAAATGCTCCTCTTGTTTATATAGGTGAATGCAATGGATTATAACCGTGAAGGTGGGATCAGCCAACACAATGACATCGATTTCTTTATCACTGATAATGCTAATTGCTCTAAAGTCACTGTGCCTGTGTTTTAAGGAGGGGCAGGCCATTTACATGGCCATAAAAGGAGTGGTGTTTGATGTTACCATGGGAAAAGGTAAATATCACACACACACAGTGTTGGGGTCGTCCCCACCTCAGGAAAGGCGGGGTGATAGCTTATCACTGCCGGTGTGGCGTGATGTTGATGTCACCAATGATATCACCATAGTTCAGGCCAGTAAAGAGACAAGATAAAGTTATGTGTCAATGCAGAATTACATAGGAAGCTGTGTAATGACCAGGGTTGGGGTCGATTCCATTTCAATTGCAGTCAATTCATAAAGTAAACCAAATTCCAATTTCACATGTTCCTACTTGAAAAGCATTGAAGAGAATTGGAATTCGAGTTTGAATTTCCGTGTACTTCCTGAATTGACTAGAATTTAAATGGAATTGACCCCCAACCCTGGTAATTACATTGGAAATAACATGATAGATAGGGTACCAGTCAAAAGTTTGGACACACCTACTCATTCAATGGTTTTTCTTTATTTTTTACTATTTTCTACATTGTAGAATAGTAGTGAAGACATCAAAACTATGGAATCATGTAGTAACCAAAAAAGTGTGAAACAAATCAAAATATATTTTATACTTCTTCAAAGTAGCCACCCTTTGCCTTGATGACAGCTTTGCACACTCTTGGCATTCTCTTAACCAGCTTCATGAGAAATGATTTTCCAACAGTCTTGAGGGAGTTCCCACATATGCTGAGCACTTGTTGGCTGCTTTTCCTTCACTCTGCGGTCCAACTCATCCCAAACCATCTCAATTGGGTTGAGGTCGGGTGATTGTGGAGGCCAGGTCATCTGATGCAGCACTCCATCACTCTCCTTCTGGGTCAAATAGCCCTTACACAGCCTGGAGGTGTGTTGGGTCATTGTCCTGTTGAAAAACAAATGATAGTCCCACTACGCCCAAACCAGATGGGATGGCGTATTGCTGCAGAATGCTGTGGTAGCCATGCTGGTTAAGTGTGCCTTGAATTCTAAATAAATCACAAACAGTGTCACCAGCAAAGCACGATCACACCTCCTCCTCCATGCTTCATGGTGGGAACCACACATGCGGACATCATCCGTTCACCTACTCTGCGTCTCACAAAGACACAGCGGTTGGAACCAAAAATCTCAAATTTGGACTCATCAGACCAAAGAACAGATTTCCACCAGTCTAATGTCCATTGCTCGTGTTTCTTGGCCCAAGCAAGTCTTTTCTTATTATTGGTGTCCTTTAGTAGTGGTTTCTTTGCAGCAATTCGACCATGAAGGCCTGATTCACACAGTCTCCTCTGAACAGTTGATGTTTCTGTTACTTGAACTCTGTGAAGCACTGTGAAGCACTTATTTGGGCTGCAATTTCTGAGGTGCAGTTAACTCTAATGAACTTATCCTTTGCAGCAGAGGTAACTCTGGGTCTTCCTTTCCTGTGGCGGTCCTCATGAGAGCCAGTTTCATTATAGCGCTTGATGGTTTTTGCGACTGTGCTTGAAGAAACTTTCAAAGTTCTTGAAATGTTCTGTATTGACTGACCTTCATGTCAAAGTAATGATGGACTGTGGTTTCTCTTTGCTTATTTGAGCTGTTCTTGCCATAATATGGACTTGGTCTTTTACCAAATAGGGCTATCTTCTGTATACCCCCCCTACCTTGTCACAACACAACTGATTGACTCAAACGCATTAAGAAGGAAAGAAATTCCACAAATTAACTTTTAAGAAGGCACACCTGTTAATTGAAATGCATTCCATGTGACTACCTCATGAAGCTGGTTGAGAGAATGCCAAGAGAGTGTGCAAAGCTGTCATCAAGGCAAAGGGTGGCTACTTTGAAGAATCTAAAATCTGAAATATATTTTGATTTGCTTAACACTTTTTTTTGGTTACTACATGATTCCATATGTGCTATTTCATAAATAAGTTTTGATGTCTTCACTATTATTCTAAAATGTAGAAAATAGTAAAAAGAAAGAAAAACCCTTGAATGAGTAGGTGTGTCCAAACCTTTTGACTGGTACTGTAGATAGACAGATAACAGGGAAATAGGGTAAGGGGGTTTCGATGTGAGGGCCACACAAACTGCAAATATGGAACAGCTGTAAGTACTAAGGATGTATTATTACAGTGGGACTAATATAGTTTATTATTGTAGAGTTCTATGGGAAAGATGGACCATACAATGCCTTGGTTGGAAAGGACTGCACAAGGGCTGTGGCCAAAATGTCCCTGGAGCCAGTTGACCTGACATCTGACACTGTGAGTAAAGAAAAACAAAACAAAGGGCGTCATAAAGGGGTGCAGCGTCATAAAGGGGTGCAGCTTAAAGGGGTGCGGCGTCATAAAGGGGTGCAGCGTCATAAAGGGGTGCAGCGTCATAAAGGGGTGCAGCGTCATAAAGGGGTGCAGCGTCATAAAGGGGTGCAGCGTCATGAAGGGGTGCAGCGTCATGAAGGGGTGCAGCGTCATGAAGGGGTGCAGCTTAAAGGGGTGCAGCTTAAAGGGGTGCAGCGTCATAAAGGGGTGCAGCTTAAAGGGGTGCAGCGTCATAAAGGGGTGCAGCTTAAAGGGGTGCAGCGTCATGAAGGGGTGCAGCGTCATGAAGGGGTGCAGCTTAAAGGGGTGCAGCTTAAAGGGGTGCAGCGTCATAAAGGGGTGCAGCTTAAAGGGGTGCGGCGTCATAAAGGGGTGCAGCTTAAAGGGGTGCAGCGTCATAAAGGGGTGCAGCGTCATAAAGGGGTGCAGCTTAAAGGGGTGCAGCGTCATGAAGGGGTGCAGCGTCATGAAGGGGTGCAGCGTCATGAAGGGGTGCAGCTTAAAGGGGTGCAGCTTAAAGGGGTGCAGCTTAAAGGGGTGCAGCGTCATAAAGGGGTGCAGCGTCATAAAGGGGTGCAGCGTCATGAAGGGGTGCAGCGTCATGAAGGGGTGCAGCGTCATAAAGGGGTGCAGTCATAATCCTAACTCATGACGTTACTACCCTGCATGAATCTGCAGGTAGCTAACCAACCAGGTTCAATGTTAGCAAGCAAATGGCTCTGAGATATGAATAATAAGACAAATACACGTAACGTTAGCTAGTGAGCCAGCCAGCTAACGTTAGCTAGCTAACAGTACACTTTTAACTTGAAATGAAACCACTTTCTGTCAAAATTAGAAACGTTTAATATCAGAAAATGTAGCTAGCTAGACTATCTTACCCGTATAGATCATGCATGATGGACGTGTCTCCCTGTCGGATGCCATGGTTGCCCTTAGTTTGAAGATGACAGGTGTTTTCTCCATCTCTTTAGCTATCATACTCTAATTCCACTGATTTCAAAACTCGATCCTCCAGAAAGTGGAGAGCAACACTAATGCAGCTCCACTACACGATACATTTTTAAAAAGCAGCGTTAGACAGGATTACCTACACATACTGACCAGCTCAAATAGACAGAAGCGTGCTATATGGCAGACCAATCCGAACACCTATCTCGGCATGTCCAGCCCACTCATTATCTCAGCCAATCATGGCTAGTGGGAAGGTTGCTGTCTTTTTCTGTGGCTTAACCAACTAGGCTCGTAATTTAACAATTTTATTCGTATTTACAGATGGTATACAAGTTTGTTATTAAGGCACATGAAAGTTCACATGTTCCAGAAGGCATTTCTAACAAAAAAACGCATTTTGATAAAAAAAAAAAAAAAGTTTACGTTGAAATGGCTCTCCTGTGACATACGCCTAGTTACCTGAAACAAGTCACAAATTGCCTTTTTTAAATTGTGTAGAAATGCAGTAAATGAGCTTCAATTTTATAGCTGAAATGATGCCCCTGTTCTGGTCTGCAAGGAACTTGTGTAGATGTTTAACTTCCATCACACCTTTTTGCAGAACTAAATGATAAAGGGTTCTTCAGAAAAGGTTCCATGATCTTCCTAAAAGGTTCCACAAAGAACCAATAGAAAACCTTTTTTTTTCTAGTGTTCTCTTAGTAATGAAATGGGTTCTCTTGTCCTCTTCCCCTCTCTTTCAGACGGGCCTTACTGAAGAGCAGCTCCAATCCCTGGAGAGTGTATTTGAGGGCACGTACAAGACAAAGTACCCCATTGTAGGCTACACCACGACGGGCATCCTCAACCAGGATGGCAGCCCCAATAAGGACTTCAAACCTGAAGACCAACCTCACTTCAACATCAGAGACGAGTTCTAATCCAAAAGGAGTTTTTGGCACTTTTTATTTTTGTTGCAAGGATATGTTTTGGTACGCAGAACTGGAGACATGAATATTCAAGACAGTGAGATCCTCAATTTGCTCATGATTACATACATTAAGCTCATGATTGGAAAAATGATTATTTATGAATTCCCAGTCAGATAAATGGATAGTACTGCATCTCTGGATGTTCTCTGATGAAGCCCATAAGGTTAGCCTACCAAGAGATGGGCAGCAATGTGTTTCAGCTGTATTTTCTTTACCTTATTTGAAGACCATATACATCTTTAAAAATGTACTGTAAGATATCATTTTATGTGGACTCCAATAAAAACATGGAATGTTTGTAACTATGTTGTTAGTCAAATACACACTTTATAAAATGCATTTAGATTTTAGGACTGAATGTTTTCCATTGATCATTTAAATCATTTTAATTGGTTAAATGAGCTATGAAGCTGCACAGACCCTTTACCATTAATTTAATGTCGAAGTAGTTTAAAACATGATTATGGTGATATTAAAATAGTAGAAGGGAAAAGTTTGTTGCCTCGTTTTTGCATTTCCACCTGGACAGGACAGGTAATACTACCTAGTAGAATATGTCACATAGAAACATTTCCACCTGGAAATGAGGGCAGTGGTATGTTTTTTAAAAAAAAGTCTTAGTGTTAGTATATTTTCTGACTCCGAAAAGTATAAATCAATCACTAGTCATAACTTCAAGGCTGTAGCTGTTGTCTGAACGACCAAAGGTCCCCCATAGACACTAGTTATAAGTTTAAGGCTGTAGCTGTCGTCTGAACGACCAAAGGTCCCCCATAGACACTAGTTATAAGTTTAAGGCTGTAGCTGTCGTCTGAACGACCAAAGGTCCCCCATAGACACTAGTTATAAGTTTAAGGCTGTAGCTGTCGTCTGAACGACCAAAGGTCCCCCATAGACACTAGTTATAAGTTTAAGGCTGTAGCTGTTGTCTGAACGACCAAAGGTCCCCATAGACACTAGTTATAGGTCCCCATAGACACTAGTTATAAGTTCAAGGCTGTAGCTGTCGTCTGAACGACCAAAGGTCCCCATAGACACTAGTTATAGGTCCCCATAGACACTAGTTATAAGTTCAAGGCTGTAGCTGAAAGGACCCAACAGCCACGGTGCGTAGAGGATGGCACGACAGTAGTGGTCAGCAGCCCGTTCCGTTCTGTAGGGTGGAGCTTTCAATGACACTCGTCTCAGGCAGGTTGTCGCTGGCATCGAACAAGGTGAGGCTTTCCTCTGCTCTGGCATTTTTATGTATCTGATTACGAGTCAGACATGAGCAGCCTACCACGTCAGTATAAGTAATCTTCACAGCCAAGTTCAGAGGACAGGTGGATGCCCAACCCTTTCAGAGAGTGTCCCCGAGCAGAGCAGGACTGAGAGTTCCCCGGGGAAGTTGGCCACTACGATCTCTCTCTCTGGAACTTCGGAGCCCACGTCCTGTCACTAAACCTGATACGCCGTCCGGAACAAAGATGCCTAAAACGGTGCGTTTTATATACGTTGTATTTGTCCCACTATGTAATGTGTCATTTACTACACGTAATGTTTAATAGGCTACTTTCTATCTGGATACACGTAACAGAACCTAGACCGAACTAGCCTGTAATACAAAGCAAAGGTCAACCGGACGATCATGTCATTTCGCTGTCCAATATTACCAGAATAATGTCTGTCTTCAATTAAATATCCAATGTTGTCTTAAGGTGATATAGCCCTAACACTAATGATTTGATGATGACAATCACTGAAGTTTCCCTGATTATTTGTTACGGTTTTACTTGGTTGGTAATGTAATGTCATGTGGCTACTGAGTTACGTTTGTCTCAAAAAAGTTTCAATTTTATCAATATGAACCAAAACCCGAGTCCGAGGGTATTTGCTTTAATGTGAAACAATCTTTATGAATATGCTTTGGTTTTACTTAATATATAATAATTATAGAATATATAATAATTATTTAATATATAATAATTAGTTAATATATAACCCAGTTCCTTTACAAAGTTATAATTCACTAATAATTATGTAACAGTGTTCGGTTTCTCTACAATGGATGATTTTACTTTAGAGCATTAACATAGTTTTACTGAAGGACTATATTCCTCTCCCAGAATGTTTTTCTATAATATTCCTCTCCCAGAATTTCAGCAATGTTCTCATGGTGACTGAGATGCACCATTGTAAAAGAGCTGTAGGCCAAGCCTGCAGTGGATGAGTGTTGTCTTGTGTAGTTAACAGTATAGGAAGGAAGCCATCTTCTGTTGTAGGAAACTCCAGTGTGACGCCTACCCGGCCTTACTTATTAACTAAACCCAGAGTTTGACCCACAGGTCTCTGTCTCATGACTGCTAAGGCAGGCGTTACTGGCTAACCATAGATTAGCTCTCTCTCTCTCTCTCTCTCTCTCTCTCTCTCTCTCTCTCTCTCTCTCTCTCTCTCTCTCTCTCTGTGCTGGGCCTTGGGCTTTTGAACAGCAGTTCTGGAATCATAAAGATTCTCTGTTGGAATCCTATGATGTCATTTTGATAACATAGCACATTTACATTTTATCAGTGGTGGGTGGTTAGTTTACTCGGCTCAGTCTTGGTTCCATAAAGGTACTGTGTTTTAAACAAACACTACAATAGCAATAACCACAGGAAGGTATTCTGTTGATGGAGTTTCACTTGGGGCACAGCAAACAGCGCTCCTTGAGAGAGTCCGACCGCAGGGCTCAGTCCAACATCAATCTGACGTAGTTTCTGTGACATTCTTCTCTGGAGAGTCAGAGTAGATGAAGCTTTCAACACTATGGATAATACTCCAAGGCCGCAGCCCAAATGGCACCCTACTGTATACCCTATATAGTGCACCACGTTTGACCAAAGCACTACGGGCCCTAGTCAAAAGTAGTGCTCTATAATGGGAATAGGGTGCACTTTGAGACGAGACCTAGGGTTCTAGGGTTACCCAGGGAGATGCTGGGGGAGTGGATAGAACAGGGGCAGCCATAGGGTGCACTTTGAGACGAGACCTAGGGTTCTAGGGTTACCCAGGGAGATGCTGGGGGAGTGAATAGAACGGGACCTAGGGTTCTAGGGTTACCCAGGGAGATGCTGGGGGAGTGGGTAGAACAGGGGGCAGCCATGATGGTTGTTGTTGTTCTCCAAATCCAATGGAACTAAATCCACATCTGATCAACTGGTCCTGTGTCGCTGTCTAGATAATCAATCAGTCAGGAGGATTGTAATCTCATCTCTAATCACAAATCTTCTTGATCAATGAAATAATAAAAAATTTTGTGCCTGCATAGAAAGTGTAGCATAGAAAATGTAGCATATAGATCGGGGCCATATACAGTATGCTCATGGTGAGTATATGGTGATTTGCTAAGAAACATAGCCGTTGTAATGGACATATATGATCAGACTGGAAAGTGCAGCATACAGATTGTGTATATATCTGCTCATGGTGATGTGTAAGGAGACATGTAGGTGGTGGAGGCCAATGTTCCAGTTATTGCTGCACATGTTCAGGTGGGTTTATCTTTATGACGCTGGGGCGTGCTGGAGGGTAAGTTCATAAAGAGGTTGTGTAACGCAGCAGAAAGCCAACGCTTCAATTCTCTGTCAAGGTTCAGGGAACAGTTATGAGAGAGAGAGAGAGAGACAGAGAGAGAGAGAGAGAGAGAGAGAGAGAGAGAGA